>NC_036855.1:4471264-4546251 GCF_002910315.2 Salvelinus sp. IW2-2015
TGTTTGTTTTAGATGGCATTACCTTCTTACTTAAATCACTGGTGTTACACAAACGATAGGATTGAGTAATGATAATTGGACATTTTCAAAAACGTATATTTTTCAATTATTCATACCTCTGTCCAATTGTCCCACTATGTCCTTACAGCCTGTTTTGAGTTCAGTGAGTAGCACTTATTTTCACTGGTGGGTTATCTATTTGTCCACAGGAAGCTTATCTCTAACCCAAAAACCAGATGGCAGTCTCTAATTATGTCCCAATCTTAATCCCTCCATTTGTCATGTGACCTTTTTATTGAAACATTGTCTTCTTCAAATTACTAAGATATTGCATTATTAGAGTGCTTTCTGAAAGCCACTAATATTACCATTTACTTTGTTGATTTCACTAGTCTCCATATCTGTTTTTCAGCCTCCCAATCATTCCATAGTAAGTCTGGCACCTGAGACAGTATAAACTGGGAGGCAGTGTCAGACCCCTACTCCTCCTGGGGGAGTGGTTCAGGACAGACTGGGAGGCAGTGTCAGACCTCTACTCCTCCTGGGGAAGTGGTTCAGGACAGACTGGGAGGCAGTGTCAGACCCTACTCTCTGGTGTTCAGGACAGACTGGGAGGAGTGTCAGACCCTACTCCTGGTGGTTCAGGACAGACTGGGAGGCAGTGTCAGACCCCTTACTCCTCCTGGGGGAGTGGTTCAGGACAGACTGGGAGGCACTGTCATACCCCTACTCCTCCTGGGGGTGTGGTTCAGGACAGACTGGGAGGCAGTGTCAGACCCCTACTCCTCCTGGGGGAGTGGTTCAGGACAGACTGGGAGGCACTGTCAGACCCCTACTCCTCCTGGGGGAGTGGTTCAGGACAGACTGGGAGGCAGTGTCAGACCTCTACTCCTCCTGGGGGAGTGGTTCAGGACAGACTGGGAGGCAGTGTCAGACCTCTACTCCTCCTGGGGGAGTGGTTCAGGACAGACTGGGAGGCAGTGTCAGACCCCTACTCCCTGGGGGAGTGGTTCAGCGACAGACTGGGAGGCAGTGTCAGACCCCTACTCCTCCTGGGGGAGTGGTTCAGGACAGACAGGGAGGCACTGTCATACCCCTACTCCTCCTGGGGGTGTGGTTCAGGACAGACTGGGAGGCAGTGTCAGACCCCTACTCCTCTGGGGGAGTGGTTCAGGACAGACTGGGAGGCACTGTCAGACCCCTACTCCTCCTGGGGGATGGTTCAGGACAGACTGGGAGGCAGTGTCAGACCCCTACTCCTCCTGGGGGATGGTTCAGGACAGACTGGGAGGCAGTGTCAGACCCCTACTCCTGGGGAGTGGTTCAGGACAAGACTGGGAGGCAGTGTCAGAACCCCTACTCCTCCTGGGGAGTGGTTCAGGACAGACTGGGAGGCAGTGTCAGACCCCTACTCCTCCTGGGGGAGTTGGGTTCAGGACAGACTGGAAGAGAGTGTCAGACCCTACTCCTCCTGGGGGAGTGGTTCAGGACAGACTGGAAGGAGTGTCAGACCCCTACTCCTGGGGGAGTGGTTCAGGACAGACTGGAAGACAGTGTCAGACCCCTACTCCTCCTGGGGGAGTGGTTCAGGACAGACTGGGAGGCAGTGTCAGACCCCCTACTCCCCTGGGGATGGTTCAGGACAGACTGGGAGGCAGTGTCAGACCCCTACTCCTCTGGGGAGTGGTTCAGGACAGACTGGGGGCAGTGTCAGACCCTACTCCTCCTGGGGGAGTGGTTCAGGACAGACTGGGAGGCAGTGTCAGACCCTACTCCTCTGGGGGAGTGTCAGGACAGACTGGGAGGCAGTGTCAGACCCTACTCCCTGGGAGAGTGGTTTAATTTGTCTGCTTACCATTGGTTTAATATCTCATTGTTTTGGGTATCAACAAAAACTCAATCTGGGTACAATAAATTGTAGCATTAAGTCATTTTTATTTAACTAGGCAAGTCAGTTAAGAACATTATTATTTTACAACGACGCCTACCCCAGCTAAACGCTCCCCTAACTGTGCCAATTGTGCACCGCCCTATGGTACTGCCAATCACGGCCGGTTGTGATAGCCCTATGGTACTGCCAATCACGGCCGGTTGTGATACAGCCCAGGATCGAACCAGGGTCTGTAGTGACGCCTCTAGTACTAAGATGCAGTGCGTTAGATCGCTGCGCCACTTTGGGGTTTTAGTTAACAGAAAATCATGTTCAACATTCATTGGGCCTATTGAACAGGGCATGGGTATTGTTTCAAAATGTATTACCGGGGTGGAGGAATCCCATAAGCGTTTATAATTTTATTGGTTGGGGGTAAATCAAGTCCCGTACCTTTACCAAAAGTTGATATGCGCCAATCTTTAGACAGACCCGTTTACAGTCATACAACGCTTTAACCTTATCTTTATCAAATGATCCATAAAGGGACCACCCTGAACTTCTCAGAATACGTTTCACACCACTTACGTAAGTCTACGTGTGGGTGTGCAAGTTGTATATTATTATTTATTTTCAATGTTACTTAATCAAATCTCAAGTAAACCATTATACATTCATACACCATATTCAGTAATAAACTCAGCAAAAAAAGAAACGTCCCTTTTTCAGGACCCTGTCTTTCAAAGATAATTCGTAAAAATCCAAATAACTTCACAGATCTTCATTGTAAAGGGTTTAAACGCTGTTTCCCATGCTTGTTCAAAGAACCATAAACAATTAATGAACATGCAACTGTGGAACGGTCGCTAAGACACTAACAGCTTACAGACAGTAGGCAATTAAGGTCACAGTTATGAAAACTTAGGACACTAAAGAGGCCTTTCTACTGACTCTGAAAAACACCAAAAGAAAGATGCCCAGGGTCCATGCTCATCTGTGTAAACGTGCCTTAGGCATGCTGTAAGGAGGCATGAGGACTGCAGATGTGGCCAGGGAAAGAAATTGCAATGTCTGTACTGTGAGATGCCTAAGACAGCGCTACAGGGAGACAGGACAGACAGCTGATCATCCACGCAGTGGCAGACCATGTGTAACAACACCTGCACAGGATCGGTACATCCGAACATCACACCTGCGGAACAGGTACAGGATGGCAACAACAACTGCCCGAGTTACACCAGGAACGCACAATCCCTCCATCAGTGCTCAGACTGTCCGCAATAGGCTGAGAGAGGCTGGACTGAGGGCTTGTATTCCTGTTGTAAGGTAGGTCCTCAACCAGATATCACCGGCAAACAACGTCACCTATGGGCACAAACCCACCTCGCTGGACCAGACAGGACTGGCAAAAAGTGCTCTTCACTGACGAGTTGCGGTTTTGTCTCACCAGGGGTGATGGCCGGATTCGCGTTTATCGTCAAAGGAATGAGCGTTACACCGAGGCCTGTACTCTGGAGCGGGATGGAGTTGGAGGGTCCGTCATGGTCTGGGGCGTTGTGTCACAGCATCATCGGACTGAGCTTGTTGTCATTGCCTGCAATCTCAATGCTGTGCGTTACAGGGAAGACATCCTCCTCCCTTCAGTGGTACTCTTCCTGCAGGCTCATCCTGACATGACCCTCCAGCATGACAAGCCATACTGCTCGTTCTGTGCGTGATTTCCTGCAAGACAGGAATGTCAGTGTTCTGCCATGGCCAGCGAAGAGCCCGGATCTGAATCCCATTGAGCACGCCTGGGACCTGTTGGATCGGAGGGTGAGGGCTGGGGCCATTCCCCCGAAATGTCCGGAACTTGCAGGTGCCTTGGTGGAAGAGTGGGGTAACATCTCCCAGAAAGAACTGGCAAATCTGGTGTAGTCCATGAGGAGGAGACGCCTGAGTACTTAATGCAGCTGGTGTCAGCAGATACTGACTGTTACTTTTGTTTTTGACACCCCTTTGTTCAGGGACACATTAATTTCTTTTAGTCACATTTCTGTGGAACTTGTTCAGTTTGTCTGGTTCTTGGAATCTCTCGTTATGTTTCATACAAATATTTACACATGTTAAGTTTGCTGAAAATAAAAGCAGTTGACAGTGAGTTTTTTTTTTTGTTGCTCAGTTTAGTATTCTCTCCTTCTATATCTTCACATCACACAGAATCCCTATATAACGTTATCAATCAACTTAGGTATTTATATCCACACCACCCCATCTGCATCCTGTGCACCATATGTATCTTCAACGGTTCTCTAGCCTCCCAGAAACTATGGTACAGTGGTCTCMGATCACATGGACAATTCTCAGAAATGCCTATAGACTTCTACTTCCTATACATATAAAACAACACCCCATGCTATTACTAGTAGTCCCAGACTACGATGGGCAGTGGTGGACGGAACCCCCTCACTAGGGTTATAGATCGAAAAACTCTCTGTCCCTCAATTATTTGCGGATGATGTGTCTCCTCCTGGGCAGCTTGTAGTATGGGTCTGGGCGGTTCCTCGTCATCTTTTGGTCAGATGGGAATTTCCCTCACGTTTCATAAAATGCCMCACCGGTGTTCCTCGCAGACTCTCACTAGAAAGCTCCGCAGGCAGAATCAATCATCCTGTTTCGTTGACTCCAAATTGTYGTGGAAATTCAACACAGGGACACTCAGTCCCTAAAGTACCAGTCTGAAGTCTGCCAGGAGCTCTGTCGGGGCAGTCCCGTTAGTTSTCTTATTTACGGCTATACAAACAAGCTTCACAGGCGTGGTTCATAGGGTTGGTTCCTGTATGTGACTGGCACCGTCTCCTATCTTAACYWATAGAACATATTCTGGGCGTTCTGACAAAAGGTCTGAAGAGGGGGTCGTGACGGTCTTCCCTTCATATCTCTACCCAGCATCTAGAGGAACCAATGATTGTATGAGACAAGATGTAAAATTCAAGGCTATTTCTTCAGACAACAGAATTTCCCTCACAATAGTTTCTACTCTGAAATGCACTGTCAACTGTTGGRAATGTTATATAGACAGGTATGTTTCTTTCTAAATCATGTCCWAACAATTGAATTGGCCACAGCTGGACTCAAATCAAGTTGTAGTGACATCTCAAGGATGATCTAAGGAAATCGGATGCACCTGAGCTCAATTTGGAGTGTCAGGAAAGGGGTGTGAATATTTATGTAAATTAGATATTTATGTATTTCATTTTCAACTAATGTGCAAACATTAAAAAAAAATGTTTTTCACTTTGTCATGTTGTGTGGAGATGGGTGAGAACAGAAATTGATTTAATCCATTTTGAATTCAGCCTGTAACACAACGAAATGTGGAATAAGTCGAGGGGTATGAATACTTTCTGTAGGCACTGTGTTATGTGGTCTGACTGATTTCATTTTTGTWACTTTTTTGTGTCTTTTAATACGTGGAATATTAACATAAATTAACGTGCTACTCGTTGAAAACAACATTAGCTGTCTCCAAGAAACTAATCATTTTGACAGTTGCATTGTACAGCTTACATTTTAATGGATTCTCACTGACGCTGGGTTAATTATATTCTAATTAAGTCTGACATTATTTGAAATTGGAAATGCGTTTATCTGCAGTATAATGGTTGGGCCTCTTTTGATCCGGCAGTCAACGCTGCTGATGGAATCTCAATGACATCCAGGTTTATTAGGGCTGGCTGCCTTCATTTGATAAAAATGGCAGAAAGCGTAATGCATAATAATATGCTAATTATCTTTGGTGAAGAAGTGAAGCAGCACCGACCGACCAATCATGTCTCCGTTGTCCCGTGACAGGTGTCCTTTGTGTCCCGGATACCTGTGGCCTTCCCCACGGGCGACGCCAACTCCCTGAGCCGCAGCGTGGTCATGTACGCCTGTAACAAGAACGTGGACCTAGCCATCCAACATGGCCGCCAGCGGCCTGCCGGCCTACCACATTCCTCGTCGGTGCTGATTCCCTACGGCCAGAGCAAGGCGACCTCCTACTCCAGCAGCCTGCGCCTCAGCATCTTCACCCCCAACGTGCTCATGATCTCCACGCACTCCGATGGCTCCCTCAACCAGTGGGCGGTCAGCTTCGCAGAGGAGTCGGCCTTCTCCACTGTGCTCAGCGTGTCCCACAAGTCACGCTACTGCGGCCACCGCTTCCACCTCAACGACCTGGCCTGCCACTCCCTGCTGCCCCTGTTGCTCACCACCTCACACCACAATGCCCTGCGCACCCCCGATGTGGACAGTGTCCCCGCCCCCTCAACCACCCTTTCTCAACCCCTCGGGGGCGGGCCCAGCCGGGTGTCCCTGGGCGCTGTGTCGCAGGATCCCAATGCCATCTACAGCGAGCTCATTCTGTGGAGGGTAGATCCAGTGGGACCGCTGTCCTTCTCTGGAGGGGTGTCTGAGCTGGCCAGGATCAACTCTCTCCACTCCTCCGCCTTCTCCAATGTAGCCTGGCTGCCCACACTCATCCCCAGCAACTGCCTTGGTAAGGAAGGAGACAGTCAGTGGATTTACCTTTGAAAACTCTGGTAGCTACAATATCTGTCAGCAGATGGCTTGTTGCAATAGTTTTCTTCTCTACTGCAGGTGTCTACTGCAACTCTCCCAGTGCCTGCTTCGTGGCCAGTGACGGTCACACGCTGAGGCTTTACCAGGCTGTTATTGAAGCCAAGAAACTACTCAGTGAGCTCTCCAACCCAGATATTTCAGTAAGTCGACCACCAGCACAATGTCTTTTGGATATCTCAGATTAACATGTTTTATTTACCCTCACAATTCTCGATATCTAAACATTTACTAATATTTTTCTTTTTTATAACTTTGTCTCAGAAATATGTCGGCAAAGTTTTTAACATCATCAGCCAGCAATCGACTGCTAAACCAGGTTGTATCATCGAGCTAGATGCCATTACTGACTTCGTAAGTATACGTTTATGGAAGAAGGAAATATGTTCTATTGAGTGCACACAGATTTTCACTGACCTTTTTCAGCACAATGATTGGGGTTTGCTAGGCATAGTAAGCACAATCYGATATTCAATACATGACTGAATTCTATTTAACACATTGTTTAATGGCTTCTTGCCATCTTMATGAAAAGGTCAGCCATGCCATAGATGTTTTACACTGTAGCCTAGCCAGTAAGCGTTAAATCATGCGGAGCTACCACCAAGTCACAGCCTAGCCTTGGCATGAAATAATTAACTTTTGTGTGTGTATTATGATGATGCATGGTTAGATTTTATGTATGGAAGCATCAGCACACTCAGTGACAAAGTATATCCTGTCCTATTGTGTGTCCTGTCTAGCTCAGTTGGTAGAGCATGGTGCTTGCAGCACCAGGGTTGTGGGTTCGATTCCCACGGGGGACCAGTACAAAAAAAAAGTATAAAAATGTATGCACTCACTACTGTAAGTCGCTCTGGATAAGAGCGTCTTGCTAAATTACAAAAAATATAAATGTAAAATGTGTGTTCTGCAGCAGGGGAARGAGACTCAGCTGCTGCATGTGTTTGAAGAGGATCTGATTCTGGGCAGTGAGAGGAGAGATGCCACTCAGGAAGCTCCCGCTACAGAGACTGGTAGGATTAGAGGAGACACTCACTAATACRACCTTCTCTTTACTCTCCAGTCAATCTCATTCAGTGTGATGTACGTGTCCTTGTGTGTGTTTGTTTTTGCTCCTGCAGCCTCCAGCCAGCCAGGCTTCTCCGCCCGCTTCTTCCTGGTGGTGGTAGAGTTTACCCAGACTGGCAGGTCTTTCCTGCATATGTGGCACCTGCAACTGGCAGCTGGCCAAATCACTATGGGTGTGTGACCTTTAAGGGTCCATTTCTATGTTACAGCATTGTTGGGMATTGTGTGCCAGTCAGCCAGCTTTAACCTGGCTCTAAAAAAACRATTTGTTTTTGTGTGTCTTTACAGACGAGACCGGTGCTCCGCCTGAAAAGGAGAATGTGACCTTGTCGCCAATGAACAGCTCCTTTAGCTTTGAGACGTTCAGCTCCCCCTCGGCCCAGAAGAACAAGCCTTGCACGTCCAACCTGCAGAGTGCCAGTCGCCTCACCCTGGCCACTCACAGGTTGTACAGCCAGGAGCTAGCTCTTCCAGACGGCGTTGAGGTGATCAGTGTCACGCCCTCAGCAGGTGAGAGGTCACTGAACCACAGTCACACCGCCCTCTTCTCCTGTATAATGGGACAATCCTGTTTGTTCTTCTACAGGAATGTAATCAACTCAYAAAGTGTTGGCTAATTCTATAGAATGGAACCAGTTCAACTGAAATTGGATAAGAGATAATTAACAGCCMTTTGTTTGGAAAGGTTTTGGGGTTTTGCATCTTTGTTACTTTGCTGGCATCTAACTGTTACATTTCAGTATAGATATAGCTTAAGTCAATTGTATTAAGTTTGTGTCTTAAAAAAAAAAACGTAACTAGGCAAGTCGGTTAAGAACAAATTCTTATTTACAATGACGGCCTAGGAACAGTGCCTTGTTCAGGGGCAGAAGACAGATTTTTACCTTGTCAGCTCAGGGATTCGATCCACCATCCTTTCGGTTACKGGCCCAACGCTCTAACCAGTAGGCTATCTGCCGTCGCAAGTGTACAAGCCTACCCAGGAAGTGTGGCTAAACTAACTAACCAATGATTGTTCTTGTTCCAGGTCATCTAAGCGCGTCCTCCCTGCAGCCGGCAGGTGGCGCTCCCTATCTCCTGGCCACTTCCTGTTCAGACGGGAAGGTGAGGTTCTGGAGGTGCAGGGTGGCTGCAGTGGAGCCAGACACCAAGGAGCTGACGTACACCTGGGAGGAATGGCCTCTATTGGTGGAGGAGGGGCTGGGCAACAGCAGTGCCGTGACCGTGTCAGGCAGACCAGTCACGGTCAGCTGTTGTCACACCAGCCGCATTGCAGTGGCCTACCGACACAACCCTAGCCCTCACCTGAGCCCTAACCACCTGAGCCCTAACCCTCAGCAGGGTGTCAGGGAACCACTGGTCCATGTAGGGTTATTCCAGTGTGAGTCCACAGGTGGCTCCCACTGGGTGCTAGAGCAGACCCTCGTCCTGGATGCTTCCACTCCCACTGGTAACAACAACAATAACATGGAGAGTGTCGTCAAGGGCCTGAATGTGGAGAATAATAACCTGGACATCTATCTGCCCAATGACGACTGCCAGGGGACGTCTGGTAAGAGTCTGGTCCACCTGGACTGGGTCTCCAGGGAGGACGGCTCCCACATTCTTACTGTGGGGATTGGTTCCAAACTCTACATGTACGGCCTGCTCTCTGGCAAACCTCCTGAACTGGGCCTGTCTGAGGGCCCCAGGGAGCAGAGCTCTTCCCGCCTGGTCCTCCTGCGCTCCGTGGACCTGGTGTCCTCCGTGGAAGGCTCCCTGCCCATCCCCGTCTCCCTGTCCTGGGTGAGAGACGGCATCCTGGTGGTGGGCATGGACTGTGAGATGCACGTGTACTCCCAGTGGCAGCCCCCGGCCCCGGCCAAGTCCACGGCCTCGAATACCACCACCACAGACATGGGCAGCGTGTCATCCCTCCTGGCTGCAATGAAACAGAGCCATGAGGAGGGCCTGAACCCTGCTCCTCCCAAGAAGAGCTTGACCAGGTCCATGACCAGCCTGGCCCAGAAGCTGAGTGGGAAGAGGACGGTGTACGACCTGCCTGCGGAGATGGAGGACTACGGGCTGTTTGAGGCGGCACACCACCTGTTCCCCACACTGCCCCAGTACCACCCGGTACAGCTGCTGGAGCTCATGGACCTGGGGAAGGTTCGGCGTGCCAAGGCCATCCTCTCCCACCTCGTCAAATGCATTGCCGGGGAGATTGTGGCCCTCAAAGACAACGGCACCAACCAAGACAAGCGTTTCCGCTCGCGYACCATCAGCGCCGGCGGCAGCACCTCCAGAGACCCCAAGCTCTTCAGCAAGGGCGAGAGCTCGGACTACACAGAGATCGACTCCATCCCTCCCCTGCCCCTGTACGCGCTGCTGGCGGCCGACGAGGACTGCTCCCCCAAGCCCAAGGACAAGGTGTCCAGCTTGAGTGGAGACAGTGGCCACGGGTCCAGTCAGACGGACGCCTACGATGAGCTCTTCCAGAGCAGCGGGGTGGGTGTGGACGACCTGGAGCATATGGACAGCGACCAGGAGGACGGCGGTGCTAAGGTCATAGACCTGTCTCAATATAGCCCCACCTTCTTTGGGCCAGAGCACGCCCAGGTTCTGTCCAGCCACCTGCTCCACTCCAGCCTGCCGGGCCTGACCCGCATGGAGCAGATGTCCCTCATGGCCCTGGCTGACACCATCGCCACCACAAGCACTGACATCCGGGAGAGCCAGAGCAGGGGTAAAGGTACGGKATCTCATTTAACCCAACACAGACCGTCCTTAATAGTCCTTCTCCTTACAAAATGTTRTTCAATGGACTAATATGACCAAAGGGGGTGTATTTGTTTTATTCTAGTAGAAGGCCTGTGAGGAGGAGTACTGCAGATGGTCATGTTCTTTCCATTGACTAGGTGGAGAGACTTTGGATGAGTGCGGTCTGAAGTTCCTGTTGGCTGTGAGGCTCCATACGTTCCTGCTGACTACCCTGCCTCCTGCCCATCGCGCCCAGCTGCTTCGCCAAGGTAGGCAGGGCTGAACTCAGCCCACTGAGGTTCAGATGGCTAGAACATGATGCTTGTTGCAACACTAGACTTGTGGGTTTAATTCCTGCATGGCTGACCTATGCTGATTAGCCTATTTATTTTTGTAAAAAATACATACATTTAAATCAATGTGGGTAAATGAACATATTATTACATTAGTCAAACAACTCTAGCTCCTCCAGCCTGRTGCTGTGTAGACTAGTGTGACGTTTGATTGTCTTGACAACCTGTGTTTGGTCCTCCAGGTCTGTCCACCTGTCACTACGCCTGGGCTTTCCACTCCGAGGCTGAGGACGAGCTGCTCCACATGTTACCTGCCTTGCAGAAAGGAGACCCCACCTGGCCCGAGCTCCGCGCCATGGGCATGGGCTGGTGGCTCAGGAGCACCAATAAACTCCGGAGGTGTATTGAAAAAGTGAGCCCATGTGTCCCATATACCTATTGCGATAATTTTTCCTCCCTTTAAATAAATATATACATGCATGCATACATACAGTGCATTCGGCAAGTTTTCAGACCCCTTGACTTTTTCCACATTTTGTTACGTTACAGCCTTATTCTAAAATGTATTWAAAAAATTAAAAAAGAATACATCAATCTACACACAATACCCCATAATGACAAAGCRAAAMGTTTTTTTTTTAATGTTTGCGTATTTATAAAAAATGTAAAACTGAAATATGACATTTACRTCAGTACTCATCAGACCCTTTGCTATGAGACTCAAATTTTTGCTCAGGTGCATCCTGTTTCCATTGATCATCCTTGAGATGTTTCTACAAATTGATTTGGAGTCTACCTGTGGTAAATTMAATTGATTTGGAAAGGCACACACCTGTTTATATAAGGTCCCACAGTTGACAGTGCATGTCAGAGCAAAAACCAAGCCATGAGGTCGAAGKAATTATCCGTAGAGCTCCGAGACAGGATTGTGTCAAGGCACAGATCTGGAGAAGGGTACCAAAACATTTCTACAGCATTGAAGGTCCCCGAGAACACAGTGGCCTCCATCATTAAGTTTGGAACCACCAGGACTCTTCTTRGAGCTGGCCGTCCGGCCAAACTGAGCAATTGGGGGAGAAAGGCCTTGGTCAGGGAGGTGACCAAAAACCCAATGGTCACACTGACAGAGCTCCAGAGTAACTCTGTGGAGATGGGATAACCTTCCAGAAGGACAACCATCTCTGCAGCACTCCACCAACCAGGCCTTTATGGTAGAGTGGCCAGACGGAAGCCACTCCTCAGTAAAAGGCACATGACAGCCCGCTTGGAGTTTGCCAAAAGGCATCTAAAGACTCTCAGACCATGAGAAGCAAGATTCTCTGGTCTGATGGAACAAAGATTTGGCCTGAATGCCAAGCGTCATGTCTGGAGGAAACCTGGCACCATCCCTACGGTGGAAGSCTATTCCATGCGAGAAATTTCCTAGAAACTGAAGATCTCGTACAAGAAGGCCAGCATCCCGGAGTCGCCTCTTCACTGTTGACGTTGAGACTGGTGTTTTGCGGGTGCTATTTATGAAGCTGCCAGTCGAGGACTTCTGAGGCGTCTGTTTCTCAAACTAGACACCAATGWACTTRTCCTCTTGCTCAGTTGTGCACTGGGGCCTCCCACTMTTTMTATTCTGGTTAGAGCCAGTTTACGCTGTTCTGTGAAGGGAGTAGTATACAGAGTTGTACRAGATCTTCAGTTTCTAGGAAATTTCTCGCACGGAATARWYAGYCTTCATTTCTCAGAACAAGAATAGACTGACGAGTTTCAGAAGAAAGATCTTTGTTTCTGGCCATTTTCAGCCTGTAATCGAACCCACAAATGCTGATGCTCCAGATACTCAACTAGTCTAAAGAAGGCCAGTTGTATTGCTTCTTWAATCAGGACAACAGTTTCCAGCTGTGCTAACATAATTTTCCTAAGGGTTTTCTAATGATAAATTAGCCTTTTAAAATGATACACTTGGATTAGCTAACAACGTGCCATTGGAACACAGGAGTGATGGTTACTGATAATGGGCCTCTGTACGCCTATGTAGATTCCATAAAAAAATCAGCCGTTTCCAGCTGCAATAGTCATTTACAACATTAACAATGTCTACACTGTATTTCTGATCAATTCGATGTTATTTTAATGGACAAAAAATTTGCTTTTCTTTAAAAAATAAAGACATTTCTAAGTGACCCCCAACTTTTGAACGTGTGTGGATAGATAGATAGATAGATAGATAGATAGATGGATAGGTAGATAAGAGTTATTGGTTGCCTTTGAGATACAAAAGGAGAACAGAGTCAGATTTTGCTGCAACACAGAATTCAGTAATATAAATCAGAGAATGTAGAATGACCTATATACAAATGTGTTTTTCTACCTCCGTTATTCATCAGGTCGCAAAAGCGTCTTTTCAAAGGCAGAACGATCCTCTGGACGCCGCCATCTTCTATCTCGCTATGAAAAAGAAAGCGGTGGTCTGGGGACTGTACAGGTAACGTCTTTGAGAAGTTCTTGAATATAATTTCCCATATCCCCTTGAAAAGATTGAAACAATTATTTCACATTACAGATAGTCTAATGCCAACGTGTGTTGTTCCATCAAGGTCTCAGAAGAATGCCAAAATGACTACGTTCTTCAGCAACAATTTCGGTGAGGAAAGGTGGAGGAGGGCTGCCTTGAAGAACGCCTTCTCTCTGCTGGGGAAGCAGCGCTTCCAGCACTCTGCAGCCTTCTTTCTTTTGGCAGGCTCCCTCAAGGATGCTGTAGAGGTAAAAAATGTCCTAATTTCAGCTACAGTAGATATGATGTCCACCTTTTTCATACAAAGATTTTCAGGAGAGAGGTAGCTCTCTTTAAAAAATAAATATAATTAAATACAAAGTTGTATCTTTGAGCATTTATGCAAATTACATCTGGCCATGCAAAGGGTAGAGGTGACCTTATTTGATATTCCTGTGAGGTATTTTTCTGTGCTGCTACTGCAAATGCTTTCAACACTATTGGATGAGGTTTGGCCTGCCTTGTACAGGTTTGCCTGGAGAAGATGCAGGACCTGCAGCTGGCCCTGGTGATCTCCCGGCTCTATGAGTCCGAGTTTGAGACGTCCTCCACCTACAAACGCATCCTGCAGAGGCACGTGCTGGGCCAAGACCGCCAGCTCCCCGCCCACCAGGACCCCTTCCTGCGCAGCACGGCCTACTGGGTACTAGAGGACTACAGCCGGGCCCTGGATACTCTACTGGAGCAGCCTGCTGCCCCAAACCTAGCGTCCTCCACTCAGGCTGGCCACACAACTCAACCAGGTAGTAGTAAGAGAACAATGCTTTTTCCCTTCTTAGATTTGACGTTTGATTATTTTGAGGTAAATTATTGATGTGAATGCCTGGGGAAATGACAGAGCTGTGATTTGCAGGTACCTCGTCCACGTCCATCTGTAGCCCGGAGGTCTTCAACTTCTACACCTACCTCCGCACACATCCCTTACTGCTGCGCCGCCATTTTGGCTCGTCTGAGAAGACCAGGGTGGGTCTGACAGCGGAGGGTCGCATGGCAAACTCAATCAGCCTGGTGGAGAGGAGGCTGTTCTTCACCGCAGCCTACGCTCACCTGCAGGCCGGCTGCCCCATGCTGGCCCTGGAGGTCCTCTCCAAAATGCCCAAWGTCGTCAAAAGATCCAAGCTCCACCAGGACGATACCACTAACCCCGACCTGAGCGAGACGAAAAAGGAACAGGCGTCAGATTTGGACTGGTCTCAGCCCGCGTTGAACGGCTTCGAGTCTGTGTCAGACAGCTTGTCCAATAGCCAATCGGACTCTGTGCTGAGTTTTGACTGGGGTCAGCCCTCTGTGTCGGTTCAGGATGAAGCCCTGGAGTTGAAATGGGACAGCGACAAGGAGGAGGAAGAGGACGACGATCCACAGGGCTTGGCCATGAAGAGTGCCGACAACACCAGTAGCGTCTTTCAAGACGCCATCTCTCCAWTGACGGAGACGCTGCTGGACGAGGGTGACGTCCTCATGCCCTCTGAGGACATCCTGGCCGCTCAACTCAAATTCAGCGCCTGCCTGAAGATCCTGACCACGGAGCTGCGGACCCTGTCCACGGGTTACGAGCTGGACGGGGGGAAGCTACGCTACCAGCTGTGCCAGTGGCTGGAGAGGGAGGTGGTGGCCCTGCAGAGGTGCTGCAGCTACAAGCCCTGCCTGCCAGAGCTGGCCCTGGGAATGGCAGGGCCAAGTGGAGAGGAGGAGGCCCAGGCCCAGCCTGGTGAGGCCCAGCGCACCCGGAGACACTGGCTCCAGAGCAACCAGCCTCTCCTGCGCATGTTCCTCAGCTACTGCAGCTTGCACGGCTCCCACGGAGGAGGCCTGGCCTCGGTGCGCATGGAACTCATCCTGCTGCTTCAGGAGTCCCAACAGGTACAGCACACACTAACACACACACTGTATGTTGTCAATCTTATTAAAATGAGTAACAAATGGATACAATAGCCATATATACCGTGTACAAAACATTAGGAACATTAGCACCCCCTTTTGCCTTCAGAACGGCCTCAATTGGTCAGGGCATGGACTCTACAAGGTGTTCCACAGGGATGCTGGCCCATGTTAACTCCAATGGTTCCCACAGTTGTGTCAAGTTGCTGGATGTCCTTTGGGTGGTGGACCATTCTTGATACACACGGGAAACTGTTGAGCATGTAAAACCCAGCAGCGTTGCAGTTTTTGACTCAAACCACTACRCTTGGCACCAACTACCATACCCTATTGAAACTTCAATATTATTCACCCTCTGAATGGTACACATACACAATCCATGTCTCAAAAATCCTTCTTTAGCCTGTGTCCTCCCCTTTATCTCCACTGATTTAAGTGGATTTAACAAGTGACATCAATAAGGATCATAGCTATATTGGCCATATCACAAACCCCCGAGGTGACTTATTGCTATTATAAACTAGTTACCAACGTAATTACATTTTGTCATACCCGTGGTATACTGTCTGATATACCACGGCTTTCAGCCAATCAGCATTCAGGGCTCCAACCACCCAGTTTTATAATTATACTGAACAGAAATATAACTATAATTTCAAAGATTTTACTGAGTTACAGTTCATATAAGGACATCAGTCAATTGAAATCAATKAATCTATGGATTTCACATGACTGGGAATACAGATATGCATCTGTTGGTCACAGATACCTTAAAAATAGAAGGTAGGGGCGTGGGTCAGAAAACCAGTCAGTATCTGGTGTGACCACCATTTGCATCATGCAGGGTGACACATCTCCTTCGCATAGTTGCTCAGGTTGTTGATTGTGGCCTGTGRAATGTTGTCCCACTCCTCTTCAATGGCTGTGCAAAGTTGCTGGATATTGGTGGGAACTGGAACACTCTGTCGTACACGTCGATCCAGAGCATCCCAAACGTGCTCAATGGGTAACATGTCTGGTGAGTATGCAGGCCATGCAAGAACTGGGACATTTTCTGCTTCCAGGAATTCTGTATAGCTCCTTGCAACATGGGGCTGTGCATTATCATGCTGAAACATGAGGTGATGGTGGTGGATGAATGGGACGACTATGGGCCTCAGGATCTTGTCACAGTATCTCTTTGCATTAAAATTGCCATCGATAAAATGCATTTGTGTTCATTGTCTGTAGCTTATGCCTGCCCATACCATAACCCCATCGCGACCATGGGGCACATGTTGACATCAGCAAACCACTCACCCACACAACGCCATACACGTGGTCTGCGGTTGTGAGGCCGGTTGGACCTCCAGCCAAATTATCTAAAACAACATTGGAGACGACTTATGGTAGAAATTAATATTAAATTCTTTGGCAACAGCTCTGGTGGATATTCCTGCAGTCAGAATGCCAATTGCACGCTCCCTCAAGACATCTGTGGCATTGTGTTGTGTGACAAAACTGTACATTTTAGAGTGGCTTTTTATTGTCCCCAGCACAAGGTGCACCTGTGTAATGATCATGCTGTTTAATCAGATTATTGATATACCACACCTGTTAGGTGTATGGATTAACTTGGCAAATGAGAAATGTTCACTAACTGGGATGTAAACAAATTTGTGGACAAAATTTGAGAGAAATTAGCTTGTTGTGCGTATTAAACATTTCTGTGATCTTTTATTTCATCTCATGAAACATGGGGCCAACACTTTACACATTGCGTTTATATATATTTTTGTTCAGTGTACAATTAAAATTCTTCTAACAAAAAAGTATCTTTGTTGTAAACAAGACTAAGAAAAAGACTCTTGCATCTCAGTACTTGACAGCAAGTTCTCTGAGGAGGGATACGAAGGAAGGGCAACACAAAAACTGAAGCAAAGAAAACGGAGCTTGCCATTTTGTCTCAGCCTCGCGTTTGCCGGGCTGGGGTTTCGCGTAGCTGATGGTTGGAATCAGTGACTTCTGCAGTGAGTGGCTGGCTGTCTGACAGACAAGACTGATTCCAATTCTCTTCTGACGTCTCGTCCTACTTATAGGGAGACAAGCATCGAGTCACCAACACCAGAAACACTGGTCTCCTCTCTGGAGCGTTTGGAACATCAGATGCTCCTGTCATACCACATGACAGTAACGCCTCTGTCTGAGATGACGCCTCTGTCTGAGATGACTTACTTTTAAGTTTGACATCAAAGCATCTGATCTGATGAGTGAACCGCAGAATAGTAGCCAGGATTCAATTCTGTAGCAATTTTTTTTAGGGATGTAACAATTCGCCGATACGCATCGTTTACCGGTTAAAATATTTAAGATGTGAATGCATCCGTCCGCGGATCCCAAACTGATCCAAGTAAAGCACTAATCGGTAATAAAACCGGCTGTTCATTGACGTGTTTTGTTCCTTTTTTTCTGCCTTATTACGAAAATACCTCATGTTGTGACGACAGAGTTGATGCGTCCTCTCCTTCAGCCTATTGAACTTTTATAACCGTAACTGCGTTTGACATTGATCTAAAATTCAGATAACTGCGCACAGTGCAGGAGAAGCAGCTTCTCGCGCCAACGAGAAGTAGGCCGCCCCCATCCCTGCTTCAATATGCGTAGGCTATATCTGCGCCGCGCCTTCAGCATTCAGATGTTTGTAAAATGGCTTTTGCAATAATAAATCATAGGCTTTAGGGACAACCAATGTAATTGTCYATGTCATTGTTACCAAATGCGCTGTAGAAAATTGTGTTTTACCAGCGGGGCTGTGTAGTCTACCATCGTGGACACAACTCACCAATTTAACTGATTGAGGCTTTTCGATTGCCAGGTTCATTATACAAAATATTTTTGGTAGTTCTGCTTCAATCAGTGCATTTGGTCATTTTTAAATGAACAGTTGAAAGATGAAATTTCATAACAAGGACAGCAATCATTTTTGCAAGATGCACTGGTCAGAACGGGAGAAGAGATCAGCTCTCTGTAAAGTTCCAAATGGGGGTGAAATTCCCTGTTTTTGAGACTGGGGTGAAATCCAAAGCTGCATWACATTAATTGTCTATGTATGTCATAGCTAATTTCTAAAGATAAATATTGACATTACTAGCTCAAAACATTTTAAACTGTTATATGAGAAGTTACTCAGTGGGTGATGATAATTTCAGATAAAAAGTGGGGGGCCAAAAACAATGTTATAGTGGTAGATGCTCAGTCTGCCATATGGCTCAACACACACACACACACACACACACACACACACAGTTAGCTCAGACAGATCCAACTCCAGCTCAGTTGTTTATGTATTTTCTCTGTGAGTCTTGGAGCCACACTTCACTCCACGCTACTCTATGTCCACAGGATGACAGTGTCCAGTCAGCCGTCGCCCCCTACCTGCACCACGCCTCCATTCCTCTCCTGCTGGCCTGCACTGCCAGTGCCAAGACAGTGGTGGCCAACCCCATCGTCCATCTGACCAACCTCACCCACGACATCCTGCACACCATCAACGCACTGGACTCCCCGCCACACCCAGACATCGTCAACAACGAGGTCAGACACACGTGCACCAGCCAAGGCTATCGTCATGCTGTGTGCTCCAATCAAAGAGCATGTTGAGAGATCAGAGTGGTACTTGTGTTGGTTGTGCGTGGTGGTTGGGTGGGGGGGGCGGTAATGTGCTGTGAATTTGACAATGGCGGTAATGTGCTGTGAATTTGACAATGGCGGTAATGTGCTGTGAATTTGACAAGGGCGGTAATGTGCTGTGAATTTGACACAAGGGCGGATATGTGCTGTGAATTTGACAAGGCGTGTAATGTGCTGTGATTTGACAAGGGCGGGTAATGTGCTGTGAATTTGACAAGGGCGGTAATGTGCTGTGAATTTGACAAGGGCGGTAATGTGCTGTGAATTTGACAGGGGTCATATCTTATCAGCAGTGTTTTAGTGTAGATATTGTGATAGATGGATATCACTGGTAATATAAGGTGAGTTGATGGTGGGAAGGAGTGTTCTGCTGCTCCTAATGTGTCTAATACCTCCTGCTCTTCCAGATCTATGTGATGCACACACTGGCAGCCTCGCTGTCCGCCTGCATATACCAGTGTCTCTGCGATGGCCACAACCACAGGTTAGTCTGAATCCTAACGCCRCCAACTTTGATCTGTGCTCCTGATCTCTGTACTAGAACGGCACACAACCAAGAGCATGCTGGGAAATGCACATTAGGCAACAGTTCAGACATTTGAACTGCACCGTGCATCTGATTTTGAGAATCTGMCTGTCGGTGTGTATGTGATAATGATCATTAAAACCTTGTCCTGTTTTTTAATTCTCTAACAGCTGTACTACTACAAGGAGAAAAGTGTATGACGTTAAAAAGTAGAGAAAAGGCTTTTTTCTTTGACTCATCTAGCAGTTGAATGACCTTAAAATAGGAATCACGTGACTGCGCCCGGCCCTCGGCCTGACCTTGACATTTCAAAGCTCACCGATCTGTAAATGAGTAAGGACTTTGTTTTGAGCCGTGCCCAACAGTTCCCCCTCTCGTGTGGAGAATGAAGCGGTGCAGTCCGACTAAATTAGCTTTTTCTAATTCAACACTCCCCTTTTGTTATGCTAATGAAAACCCACGCCGCAGTCGTGCTAGAGGTTTGTCGAAACGTTGACTCTAAATTCAACTCATGGTAGGTGATTCCATCTGGCGAACATGTGAAAGGCTTTGGACGCTGGCTTTTTATGTTGTTGCACAGTTKCACGGTCCTTTTCAACCTGCTCTGTCCACTAAAGAAGCACTTTTATGTTCTAATATTGCAGATTTAGCCTGTACACTTCCAGTAACTCAATTCTGTGTTATGTGACAGGAATCAGCTCTTTCGTGCAAGCTTAATAGAGGACTTAGTAGATATACAATGCACTCTAATATACCCGTCAGTATACTGAACTAGATCCATCATGTTGAGAGAGCTATATATCCCCCCTGTGAGAGATGGAACTCTGTGCTGCCTCCCAACTCATTAACTATCTAGAGAAGGCTCTTTGATGTCAGAATACACTTCTGCGCTTCATCTATAGATCTCCTGAATTCTTTATTGTAACCAGAGGGTGAGGAGCCACAGCAGTGTATTAGTGTTTTATGTGTTAAATGGGTCTGCCTCCCGCCGTCTGCCGTGCAAAACTTCTCTGGATTCAGAGAAGTTAAAACATTTACAGTCCGCTCCATATAGGCCTACGTACACGTCGCCATTTCCCCTGGTTGATAATCCCTTGTTTAATGGAACGTCCCCTTCCTTCTTGCTTAATGASTGAGTGTGGGTGTCCTTCCTTGTCTTTCTCTCCTCCCAGCCATGTGAACCAGTTCACTGGGATAGTGTACCAGAGTATCCTCTCCTTCCAGCACCACCCGGTACGCACTGTGAGCATGGAGGAGACTGTACTGCCCAACACCCACCCAGCACAGTGGCCAGGTAATCCCACTTTACTTCCACCAGTTTTCACTTAATTTCACAGAAATGAACCCCATGTATCCTGTTTGGAGAACCATTGCTTGTTTGCTACATTAAAGGGGCGATCTGCAGTTCAAACAGTAACAAAGTGTAGACCCCGTCCCTGTTTTGCTAAAAAGCTGAGGGATGGGTCTGGAGAAATGTAACCACTCTCAAATTCATAGACAGCTATGGGATGCAAAGACTGACAATCCATGAGATCAAAATGACAGTTTTAACCATGGCTTGAGGCGATAGTGTTTGTTTACAATTACATTGTTTATAAACATTGGAGTAAAAAAATAAATATATTTTGKGTTCTGATGGGTTACGATAGTTGAACTAATCTTATGAAGTATTTCTAAGTAATATTCTTTAAGAATCAATGGGTACATAGTATTAATTTATAAGTCAAATGTATGTAGCAATTGCAGATTGCCCCTTTAACACCACAGTCCTAAACATACAACTTTTAAAGGATCACTTTAAACACAAAAACACATTTTTGTATTTTRTTAATTACAATTTGTTAATATTTTGTTAATTAGTATTTTGTTCTTTCATTAAAAAGCAAAAAAGTATGATGCCTTTTACATCATCACACTTTGCTTTTTACTGAAAGTGCTCCATCTAAAAAAAGAAAACAGTAAACGATTTGTTGGGACAATATCAACAGTAGACTAATGAACAACATACTTTATTCAAAAAAACATTTGAGTGATTCTTTAATTCTGGTCAATTCATTCACCCTCACTCCCTCACGGTCTCTGTGTGTCAGGTATCAGTACCCTGATCCGCCTGTTGAACTCTGCTGGTGAGGAGAGCCAGCCAGGCCTGGCCGTGTTACTGTGTGAGATCCTGACGGCCGTCTTCCTCAGCCTGTTTGTGCACGGCCTGGCCACCCACTCCAGCAACGAGCTGTTCCGCATCGTGGCCCACCCTCTCAACAGCAAGCTGTGGGTGGCTGTGTTCGGAGGGGGGGCGCGTACCCCCATCACAGAGAAGCCCAGTCAGGCCAAGTCACCTCCAGGTCTGTCATCCTCTGTGTGTGTGTGTGTGCGCCAGATGTAGAGGCTGATGTAACTGGAACGCAAGGGTGGGCAACTCGGAGCCGTGTGGGCAGGCTTCACCCCTGATTCAAAGATCTGTTGAAGATTGTGATTGGTTGAATCAGGCATATTACAGCTGGGCTGGAACAACAGTCTACACACACTGCAGCTCTTGTTCATCTCAATAATATCCATAATATTATGTCAGTTTTACGCACTAATATAAAGCATCACTACCTTGAAAAATGGCAAGTTCAGTATGTCCARTAAATATAGCATGTGTGTGGTTGTCTCAGCAGCCAGTGAGGAGTTCGATAGGAAGCCCAGGCGCTTCAAGCTGCTGTCGTCGTCGACACGCAGTGCCTCCAGAGAGGGGCCAGAGACCCCCAGCCCAACCAGCCCTGTGGTGGAGCAAGAGACCTCCATCTTCAAAGAGCACTTTGTCCCCCCGGAGCTCAGCATCTGGGACTACTTTATCGCAAAGGTACCGTAGTAGTGTACACTTCCAGGTTCTTAGTTAACTTAAAGACCCAGTCATTCAGCTCATTCTAACATGTATGTACAGTTGAAGTCGGAAGTTTACATACACTTAGGTTGGAGTCAGTAAAGCTCATTTTTCAACCACTCCACAAATTTCTTGTTATTAACAAACTATAGTTTTGCCAAGTCGGTTAGAACATCTACTTTGTGCATGACACAAGTAATTTTTCCAACAGTTGTTTACAGACAGATTATTTCACTTATAATTCACTGTATCACAATTCCAGTGGGTCAGAAGTTAACATACACTAAGTTGACTGTGCCTTTAAACAGCTTGGAAAATTCCAGAAAATTATGTCATGGCTTTAGAAGCATCTGATAGGCTCATTGACATCATTTGAGTCAATTGGAAGTTTACCTGGTGGATGTATTTCAAGGCCTACCTTCAAACCCAGTGCCTCTTTGCTTGACATCATGAGAAAWTCAAAAGAAATCAGCCAGKACCTCAGAAAAACWATTGTAGACCTCCACAMGTCTGGTTCATCCTTGGKAGCAATTTCCAAACGCCTGAAGGTACCACGTTCATCTGTACAAACAATAGTACRCAAGTATAAACACCATGGGACCACGCAGCTGTCATACCGCTCAGGAAGGAGATGCGTTCTGTCTCCTAGAGATGAACGTACTTTGGTGCGAAAAGTGAAAATCAATCCCAGAAAAACAGCAAAGGACCGTGTGAAGATGCTGGAGGAAACGGGTACAAAAGTATCTATATCCACAGTAAAACGAGTCCTATATCGACATAACCTGAAAGGCCGTTCAGCAAGGAAGAAGCCACTGCTCCAAAACCGCCATATAAAAAGCCAGACTATGGTTTGCAACTGCACATGGGGACAAAGATCGTACTTTTTGGAGAAATGTCCTCTGGTCTGATGAAACAAAAATATAACTGTTTGGCCATCATGACCATTGTTATGTTTGGAGGAAAATGGGAGAGGCTTGCAAGCTGAAGTACACCATCCCAACCGTGAAGCACGGGGGTGGCAGCATCATGTTGTGGGGGTGCATTGCTGCCGGAGGGACTGGTGCACTTCACAAAATAGATGGCATCATGAGGGAGGAAAATTATGTGGATATATTGAAGCAACATCTCAAGACATCAGTCAGGAAGTTAAAGCTTGGTCGCAAATAGGTCTTCCAAATGGACAATGAMCCCAAGCATACTTCCAAAGTTGTGGCAAAACAAAGTCAAGGTATTGGAGTGGCCGTCACAAAGCCCTGACCTCAATCCCATTGACATTTGTGTGCAGAACTGAAAAAGCGTGTGCGAGCAAGGAGGCCTACAAACCTGACTCAGTTACACCAGCTCTGTCAGGAGGAATGGGCCAAAATTCACCAAACTTATTGTGGGAAGCTTGTGGAAGGCTACCCAAAACATTTGATCCAAGTTAAACAATTTAAAGGCTATGCTACCAAACACTTATTGAGTGTATGTAAACTTCTGACCCACTGGGAATGTGATGAAAGAAATAAAAGCTGAAATAAACATTCTCTCTACTATTATTCTGACATTTCACATTCTTAAAATAAAGTGGTGATCCTAACTGACCTAAAACCKGGAWTTTTTACTAGGATTAAATGTCAGGAATTGTGAAAAACTGAGTTTAAATGTRYTTGGCTAAGGTGTATGTAAACTTCYGACTTCAACTGTATGTGTGTGTTTATATTGTTTTCTCCTCCCACAGCCTTTCCTCCCTCCGTCAGAGAGCAGGGTGGAGTACGACTCGGAGGAGAGCCAGGGCAGTCAGGACGAGGATGATGATGATGATGAAGACGAGTTTGGAGACTTTGACCCCAACTCTCCTAGCCGAGAACATTCCAATCCCAACTCCTACAGGTACAGTCGGTGGGCAGTAGTATCAAAGCAAATGGACGTTACTCTTGTCAGTGATGGTTGGACATAACAATGGTGATTTCTCTCTGTGTGTGTCCAGTTGGTGTCTGATGCGCCTGGCCATGGTCCAGCTGGTCCTAGGCAACCTGAAGTCATTCTACCCCATGGCAGGACATGACCTACTAGGTACCGTACACTAACGACAACTAGCCTACACAACCACTGGACTAATGTCTATTTGTGGAGACAATTTTAGTTGGAAGCATTAGGGCTTGTGAAGTCCAAACTAAGAGAGGGATTCTGTGATATTGAACTATACTCCCTTTTAGATAACTGCCTGCACTTTTWGTGAAGTCTCACGCCTCTGAATGTACTGTTGTTAATGTCACCTAGTGTTTGTGTCTCTCTAAGATCTACCTGTGGGCTCTCCTCTGTGTCACGCGGTGCTGAAGACCCTCCAGCGCTGGGAGCAGGTGTTGCTGAAGAGGCTGGAAATCTTTGGGGGGCCGCCCTCCAAGTACATCTCCACACACCCTCTGGACGAGACGGCTGCCTCGGGCCCCGCCATCCTCAGACACAAAGCCCTGTTTGAGCCCTCCAACACACCTTTCAGGTGAGCTCCAAACAGGAATTCTCTGTATATTGATATGTTTGCCATAACATTCTGTAAATCAGTGGTCACCAACCGGTCAATTGCATTCGACTGTTTGATCATCAAGGCGCATTCCTAGTCGATCATCAAGGCGCATTCCTAGTCGATCATCAAGGCGCATTCCTAAGTCCGATCATCAAGGCGCATTCCTAGTCGATCATCAAGGCATTTCTGTAGAAAAGCCAAAGATGCTGGTCCCCTGATCAGAGGTTACATGCCACGTCATCGAATGACAGATTGCTATAACATATGATGTGGTTAGCTGATATGTAAAATACCTGTCCAGGTGTTATAAGATCTGGCAGGCATCAGCAACGCCTGGGCAGAGGAACACGCCCAAAGCCTTGCGCGCTATTTTCTTTTGTTCTATTCGTCTTGCGAGATTGATGGTAGGTGCACTTGATTCAGAGGCCCTCCGCGCTAGGTAGGCGAAGTTTTCCCATTTTGAACCATTTCATTTGTCTGAAGGGACAAACTCTGCCTACCAGATGGACCAGGAGAGCTAAATCAAGTGCGCCTACTGCTCTGGCCAGTCGGATAGCTCAAAATACCATGCCTACAGCTTTCACGACCCAACAGTAGAGTTTGATACTAGCTTACGTGAGATCTCATAACTTTTAAAACCATGACCAGAGAGAGACTGTCAAACAATACAGCAAAGAGCTGCTGTTTTTATGAGTGACTTCATGTTTCCGTTTTTTATTCAGCACTGTTAACACTGTTTTTATTCAGCACATTTACAAAACATAAAACGTGTTTCTCGCTACTTCCAATCACACTACAACCAGCGCTGCAGTACATGAGTAGCCAAGTGTATCGATAGGCCAGAATTTGTATTATTAGCAGCTCGTCGTGTATATTTTAATATCAAGGGATATTTCACTTTCTCTGATCATAGGAACAACATGAATTTGTGTATGAGACAGAAATAATGTGGTGTGTCTCAAGTTGGGCCGTCAGGTGGAAGACMGTGTCTCCTCTCTCTGGTCAGTTTCACCAGAGAAAAAGAGAAGGACAGTGAGAGATGGACCCTCTGCTTCTCTCTCTCACCACAGAGACTGACTATCAGTCCAGTAATTATTTCAATTTATTCTCAGCTGTGCCTCCCAACTGATACAACAAATGATCTAATTTGTTATAAAAGATTGAGTTTTAAAATATAATATGGTCTGAGAAGAACAATATTGGCAGGCCAAGCATAGTCAATATGCTGTGATAATWTATCAGTCCTACTGCACAAAACTTTCCTACAGAACTGTTTTTATTAAGTTAATGTTGCATAKGCGCATTACAAGTCCTTTTTTAAAGTGTCAGATCTAGGCTTGCTTTTTGACATSGAAAGTGATCTTGACTCCGAAAAGGTTAGTGACCACTGCTGTAAATGTAGGTTTTCGTTACACTCTGATATGATCCACACAACGTCATAAATGCCTTTTTGTAAGTGAGCTGTATAACCGAGGGGAGTATTGTGTGGCTACAGGTCCAGTCACCACTCTGCCCTGCCTGTGAAGAGGCTGTGGCAGTACCTGGTCAAACAGGAAGAGGTGCAGGAAACGTTCATCCGCAATATTTTCACCAAGAAACGAGACCAAAACGAGGTAGCTACCGCTCCACTTCACCCACCCACAGCATGCAGACAGCTGAGCAGTCTGAGCACTGACACATTGCATACTGTCACTAAATAACATCTCCCATTGAATAATACCTAAAACATAATTTCTAGTCCCAGAGAGAGTCATTAACTTTTTCTATCCCTGTTGACACATTTGTGCTTTTGTTTTGCATGGTTCCTGTACTTATATCCTAATTACCTTTTACTTTATGGATTTCTGGTGAATAATATTGTTCTTAAACTCTGATAATTAACCGTCTAATTCTAGATTGTGTTTCCTGTTGACTCTGCATGATTCATCACATTGTTTTGTCTGATGTCTTGGGGGCTTCTCAAATAATTAAGTCGGTTGAGGACCACAATGAAAATGACAAATGTTCAGGGATGGAGGAGCCTAGCTGTAACCAGGTACTGCTTTGGATAATTTTGGTGGTGGGGGTTTATGGGTTGTAATTATCATGTTCATTGACCAGTAAAATCATTTTGTTTTTTTCCCTGTTTTTAATTGACACCTGTGTTTTACGCTGGGAAAATGTCATCTATTTCCGCGTCCACGTTTTCTGTTTTTAACTGGACTTCAAGATTATATCATGGAATTCATAAAAACATGGTCATAGTTTTGATATCTTCACTATTATTCTACAATGTAGAAAATACCAGTCAAACATTTGGACACACCTACTCATTCAAGGGTTTTTCTTYATTTTTACTATTTTCTACATTGTAGAATAGTAGTGACGATATCAGAACTATGAAATAACACATATGGACTCATGGAGTAACCAAAAAAGTGTTAAATCAAAATATATTTTATATARCCACCCTTTGCCTTGATGACAGCTTTGCACACTCTAGGCACACTCAACCAGCTTCACCTGGAATGCTTGAAGGAGTTCCCTCAAATGTTAAGCACTTCTTGGCTGCTTTGCCTTCACTCTGCTATCCAACTCATCCCAAACCATCTCAATTGGGTTGAGGTAGGGTGATTGTGGAGGCCAGGTCATCTGATGCAGCACTCCATCACTCTCCTTCTTGGTCAAATAGCCCTTACACAGTCTGGAGGTGTGTTGGGTCATTGTCCTGTTGAAAAACAAATGATAGTCCCACTAAGCGCAAACCAGATGGGATGGCGTATMGCTGCAGGATGCTGTGGTAGCCATGCTGGTTAAGTGTGCCTTGAATTCTAAATAAATCAGACAGTGTCACCAGCAAAGCACCATCACACCCCCTCCTCCATGCTTCACAGTGGGAACCACACATGCAGAGATCATCCGTTCACCTACACTGCATCTCACAAAGACACGGTGGTTGGAACCAAAAATCTCAAATTTGGACTCATCAGACCAAAGGACAGATTTCCACTGGTCTAATATCCATTGCTCGTGTTTCTTGGCCCAAGCAAGTCTCTTCTTCTAATTGGTGTCTTTTAGTAGTGGTTTCTTTGCAGCAATTTGACCATGAAGGCCTGATTCATGCAGACTCCTCTGAACAGTTGATGTTGAGATGTGTTGAACTCTGTATAAGCATTTATTTGGGCTGCAATTTCYGAGGCTGGTAACTCTAATGAACTTATCCTCTGCAGTAGAGATAATTCTGGATCTTCCTTTCCTGTGGTGGTCCTCATGAGAGCCAGTTTCATCATAACGCTTGATGGTTTTTGTGACTGCAAATTTTCCGCATTGATTGACCTTGATGTCTTAAAGTAATGATGGACTGTTGTTTCTCTTTGCTTATTTAATATGTTCTCGCCATAATATGGACTTGGTCTTTTACCGAATAGGGCTATCTTCTGTATACCACCACTACCATGTCACAACACAACTGATTGGCTCAAACGCATTAAGGAAAGAAATTCCACAAATTAACTTAACAGGCACACCTGTTAATTGAAATGCATTCCAGGTGACTACCTCATGAAGCTTGTTGAGAGGATGCAAAGAGTGTGCAAAGCTGTCAATGCAAAGGGTGGCTACTTTAAAGAATCTTAAATCAATCAAAATATATTTTGTATTTAACACTTTTCTTTGGTTACTACATGATTCCATATGTGTTATTTCATATTTTTTATGTATTTACTATTATTCTACAATGTAGAAAATAGTACAAATAAAGAGAAACCCTGGAATGAGTAGGTGTGTCAACTTTTGACTGGCACTTTATTTATTTATATGTATGCTATGTAAAAGCTTAGCAAAAAAGAAACGTTCCTCTCACTGTCAAATGCGTTTATTTTCAGCAAACTTAACATGTGTAAGTATTTGTATGAACTAAGATCAACAACTGAGACATAAACTGAACAGTTCACCAGACATGTGACTAACAGAAATGGAATAATGTGTTCCTGAAAAAACGTATCAAAAGCAACAGTCAGTATCTGTGTGGCCACCAGCTGCATTAAGTACTGCAGTGCATCTCTTCCTCATGGACTGCACCAGATTTGCCAGTTCTTGCTGTGAGATGTTCCCCATTCTTCCACAAGGCACCTGCAAGTTCCCGGACATTTCTGGGAATTGGCCTAGCCCTCACCCTCTGATCCAACAGGTCCAGACGTGCTCAATGGGATTCAATCCGGGCTCTTCGCTGGCCATGGTCAGAACACTGACATTCCTGTCTTGCACGGAAATCACGCACAGAACAGAGCGGTATGGCTGGTGGCATTGTCATGCTGGAGGGTCATGTCAGGATGAGCCTGCAGGAAGAGTACCACATGAGGGAGGAGGATGTCTCCCTGTAACGCACAGCGTTGAGACTGCCTGCAATGACAACAAGCTCAGTCTGATGACGCTGTGACACACCGCCCCAGACCATGACAGACCCTCCACCTCCAAATCGATCCAGTAGTACAGGCCTCGTAGGTGTAACGCTCATTCCTTCGACGATAAACGAGAATCCGACCATCACCCCTGGTGAGACAAAACCGCGACTCGTCAGTGATGAGCACTTTTTGCCAGTCCTGTCTGGTCCAGCGACGGTGGGTTTGTGCCATAGGCAACGTTGTGTGCCGGTGATGTCTGGTGAGGACCTGCCTTACAACAGGCCTTACAAGCCCTCAGTCCAGCCTCTCTCAGCCTATTGCGGACAGTCTGGCACTGATGGAGGGATTGTGCGTTCCTGGTGTAACTCGGGCAGTTGTTTGTTGCCATCCTGTACCTGTCCCGCAGGTGTGATGTTCGGATGTACCGATCCTGTGCAGGTGTGTTACACGTGGTCTGCCACTGCGAGAACGATCAGCTGTCCATCCTGTCTCCCTGTAGCGCTGTCTTAGGCGTCTCACAGTACGGACATTGCAATTATTTGCCCTGGCCACAGCTGCATTCCTCATGCTCCTGCAGCATGCCTAAGGCACGTTCACGGAGCATGAGCAGGGACCCTGGGCATCTTTCTTTTGTTGTTTTCCAGAGTCAGTAAAAGGCCTCTTTAGTTCATAACTGTGACCTTAATTGCCTACCGTCTGTAAGCTGTTGGTGTCTTAACGACCGTTCACATGTGCATGTTCATTAATTGTTTATGGTCATTGAACAAGCATGGGAAACAGTGTTAAACCTTTACAATGAAGATCTGTTGCTTATTGGATTTTTACGAATATCTTTGAAAGACAGGGTCCTGAAAAGGGGTTTCTTTTTTGCTGGCTCAGTTTATGTATCACACACACACACACACACACACACACACCAACACAACGTGCTCCTGAAAGTATTCAGACCCATTGCGTACTTTTTACTCAGTGGTTACAGCCTATTCTAAAATTGATTACATGTTTTTATTTTATTTTTATCAATCTACACACAATACTCCATAAGGGCAAAGCAAAAACAGGTTTTTAGAATTTATTACAAAATAAAAAAAACCGATTATCACATTTACATAACTATTCAGACCCTTTACTACAGTACTTTGTTTTGCAGTGATTACGGCCTCAATCTTCTTGGGTTATGACGCTACTAGGTTTCCACACCTGTATTTGGGGACTTAATCCCATTCCTCTCTGCAGAGCCTCTCAAGCTCTGTCAGGTTGGATGGGGAGCGTCACTGAACAGCTATTTTCAGGTCTCTCCAGAGATGTTCAAGTCCGGCCTCTGGCTGGGCCACTCAAAGACATTCAGAGACTTGTCCTGAAGCCACTCCTGCCTTATCTTTGCTGTGTGCTTAGGGTCGTTGTTCTGTTGGAAGGTGAACCTTGGCTCCAGTCTGAGGTCCAGAGMGCTCTAGAGCAGGTTTTTATCAAGGATCTCTCTGTACTTTGCTCCGTTCATCTTTGCCTCAATCCTGACTAGTGTCACTGCCGCTGAAAAACATCCCCACAGCATGATGCTGCCTGTCATGTGCCTTTTACTGAGGAGTGGCTTCCGTCTGGCCACTCTACCATAAAGGCCTGATTGGTGGAGTGCTGCARAGATGGTTGTCCTTCTGGAAGGTTCTCCCATCTCCACAGAGAAACTCTAGAGCTCTGTCAGAGTGACCATCGGGTTAAAACAAAAATAATAATTACATTTAACCATCATATAACTAGGCAAGTTAAGGACAAATTCTTATTTACAATGACGGCCTACCCCGGCCAAACCTGGACAACACTGGGCCTATTGGCACCACCCTATGGGACTCCCAATCATGGCCAGATGTGATACAGCCTGGATTCTAACCAGGGACTGTAGTGACACCTCTAGCACTGAGATGCAGTGCCTTAGACCGCTGTGCTACTTGGTCACCTACCTTACCAACGCCCTTCTCCCCCGATTGCGCCGTTTTCCTAGAGCTGGCCGCCCAGTCACAGTCTTGGTGGTTTAAGAATGATGGAGGCCACTGTGTTCTTGGGGACCTTTTAATGCGGCAGACATTTTTTGGTATCCTTCCCCAGATCTGTGCCTCGACACAATCCTGTCTCGGAGCTCTACAGACAATTCCTTCGACCTCATGGCTTGGTTTTTGCTCTGACATGCACTGTCAACTGTKGGACCTTATATAGGCAGGTGTGTGCATTTCAAACTTTCTTATGTAAATGTAATATTTTATTTTTAATACATTTCCAAACATTTCTAAACTGGTTTTTACTTTGTCATTATGGGGTATTGTGTGTAGATAGATGAGGAAAAAACACAATTTAATACATTTTAGAATAAGGCTGTAACATAACAAAATGTGGAAAAAGTCAAGGGGTCTGAATACTTTTCAGATGCATTGTATATCAAATTAGATTAGTGAATTCATTTACTTCAACCTAATGCATTTTATGAAGGTTTTACATTGCATTTTGTGCATTTTGCACTTGAAGTCCATTTAAAAAAACGGAACAAATAAAATACGGAAGTGAATGTCACTTTCCCAGCGCATTATTCATTTGGCAAATTTCCCAAGTTGTTTGAAATAATTGAACCAATTAGTTAAGCAATTTGGCTCATTTCAAAAAGCTGCATTGGTTTTATTGAAATCTTGTTAGCATGAGCTCACWAGAGTTGGATCACAAATGCATGTGCATTGCTTTCATTAATCTGAGATTTGTATGAATTTTGTAATGGACAGCTTCATAAAGAATCAAACAATGTTTATTCTGTCATGGTATAGAGCTACATGAAAGACATTGCCATGCTTTTATCTGAATGTTATACATTAGACTAGATCTAAGACAACATTCACTATATATACGGTGTTGAGGGTATATGGTGTGATTTTACTTAATAGAACCATAAATAACACTTTCAGAATTATTGAACGGTAAAATAATGACATAAAATGCATGTTCTGTACTCTGTGATAAAGCCTTTTCCTAGTCTATACAGTGATTAGGTTGCAATAGTTTGTCAYTAACTAATTCCACAGAATGTGCAGAGGAGAATAAGACTGTCATGAAGTACAATAGGTTCTGATTAGCAGGCCCAGAGTGTCACRTTGAATGTTCGTCAGGTTAAGATTAAGTACTATGTGAAAATGGCAAGTCACCATATTTAGATTTCATAGTCAAGCCGAACACWCTCTGAGAGGAAATGTGGTATTTACCATTTAAATAATTGTGATGTAGAATGTAATTCAACCTAATGTTCTGTGAAAGCCTCCGTTCGGCATCTCGTGTCAATACACCCCTTTTATATTATACAATAAGACGCCCATCGCAGTGGGTTGTGCTGAGCCTCATGTGCTGAGCATTGTCTCTAGAGGTTGAAAATGGCACTAATCCTGGTAACTGTGGGTTCTTGATGCTCTAGTCTCCCACCCTGTAGCCCTGAGGCAAGGCTCTGTTAGAGATACACACCCTCCTACTGCAGACAGGCATGCGTCGTCCATTCATCTCCCACCACTTCCTTTAGGTCACACTGAAATGATTCAGACGGGCAGAGACTGTATAATGATTCAGACATGCAGAGACTGTGTAATGATTCATGCGTTGCTCTACAGAGCGAGGCAGATCTGGGCTACCCCGGAGGCAAGGCCCGGATCATCCACAAGGACTCGGACATCATTACCGCCTTCGCCATCAACAAGGTACTACACATGTTCTCCACAGTAGACGTCTGTTCTAAACATGTTCTCCACGGAGTACCGTCTGTTCTACGCATGTTCTCCACAGGAGACGTCTGTTCTACGCATGTTTCTCCACAGGAGACGTCTGTTCTACGCATGTTCTCCACAGGAGACGTCTGTTCTACGCATGTTCTCCACAGGAGACGTCTGTTCTACGCTACATTTGTTCTCCACAGGAGACGTCTGTTCTACGCATGTTCTCACAGGAGACGTCTGTTCTACGCATGTTCTCCACAGGAGACTCTGTTCTAGGCATGTCTCCACAGGAGACGTTTCTGTTCTAAGCATGTTCTCCACAGGAGACGTCTGTTCTACGCATGTTTCTCCCAGGAGCGTCTGTTCTCATCTGCGTCGTTATGTTCGACTAGCAAGGTGTCACATTGGCTCAATAGGCTGTGTGAAGTGGAAGGACTGATTTGGGTTTCTATCTATTCTCTCTCGCTCCTCTTTCTCTATTCTCTCCGTGTCCCAGGCTAATCGGAACTGCTTAGTCATGGCCTCCACTCATGACATCCAGGAGCTGGACGTGTCCTCCATCTTGGCCACTCAGATTCTGACGTGGATCGACGACGATACCGAGGCCGAGGCCAAAGGGTGAGCCCGGATCTCAATTACCCAAACAAGAAAATAGTGTCTTCTGKAGTTGTGTAGGAACTTTGAGTGTCCCTCTGTGTCCCTACCTGTGATTTGGCTGCTGAATACCTCCTATTGACCATATCAGAGATGTTCAGATTGGCAAGAAGTAAAAGCCTCAAGCTTAGCTCTTGGATGCAGTCAGCACTGTGTTAATACTGTTCTGTCTGGGAGTGTCCTCTCAAACTCTTCTCTCTCTCTCACTCTCACACACACACTCTCACACTAGTGATGACTTTCTGGTGATCCAGGCCCGGGATGACTTCAACACCCTCCACGGCACCACCCCCTACACCCACAGCAGCCTAGGGACGCCCATCAACATGCCCTGGCTCGGGGGCCTGCAGACGGGGAGAGGCGCTGCCGTGGTGAGACYGATAGAGCTTTTACTGCGGTTCCTTTTCTTTTTTTTGCCACTGATATTGAGCACAATGCAGTACATTCTACTAGCATGTCTTGTCAAGTATCTTGTCCTTTTATTTCCTGGTGCAGCTCATCAAAAGGAACATCAACAACGTGAGAAGGATGACCTCCCACCCAACCTTGCCTTACTGTAAGTAGATGTGACTTCTTTCCTGCCTCTATACAATGACTGAAACTGCCACACATGCTAGCTATGTGTGTACCATGTCTATTTTGTTTAGTCCKTGATGTTATCATCCTTACCTTGTGCTAATATTCCAAGAATATACACAAGGCCTTTTATTGTCAATACTACATTGGGATTGGAGAATCCTATTGTTGTGGTTTTGATTACCAAGTCCCTCCCTCCCTCAGACTTAACAGGAGCGCAGGACGGAAGTGTCCGGATGTTTGAGTGGGGCCACTCTCAGCAGATCATCTGCTTCCGAAGTCCAGGCAATTCCAGAGTCACACGGATACGATTCAACCACCAAGGAAACAAGGTGACTACATTTTCCTTCCCTAATTGCGCCCTATTCCCAATTTCCCTTTATAGTGCACTACTTTTGACMAGGGCTCATAAGAATCTGGTCAAAAGTAGTGCACTGTTAAGTGAATAGGGTGCCATTTGGAACGCATRCTTAGTTTACATYGAATTATTCACCGAGTAACGTTTTCCCCGCCCAACTCAGTCCCTCAACAACATGGCTACTGCTGAGGAATGATGWAGTTGCTGGACATTACTTTTACTCCCTATTTGAATTATCTTCCTAATATGGTCATCTCTTGGCTGTAGTTTGGTATCGTTGACGCTGACGGAGCCCTACGTCTATGGCAGACCAATACGACTGGGAACACCCCTAAACCCTACCTGGTAGGAACAAAGCACYCGTCTGTCTCTGTCTACATGTAACTGCCAAAATAAAGGAAACACTTGAGTAAATGAKRGAWACAAMRTATATTGAAAGCAGGTGCTTCAACACAGGTGTGGTTCCTGAGTTAATTMAGCAATTAACATCCCATCATGCTTAGGGTCATGTATAAAAATGATGGGCAGAATGACAAATCCCCCATCCACACGGCAAGGCTGGTCACTGAATGGTTTGATGAGCATAAAAACGATGTAAACCATATGCCATGGCCGTTTCAGTCACCAGATCTCAATCCAATTGAACTCTTATCGGAGACTGGAGCGGCGCCTGAGACAGCATTTTCCAACATCATTTGTTGCGGAAGAATGGTGTCTCATCCCTCCAATAGAGTTCCAGACATTTGTAGAATCTATCCCAAGATGCATTGAAGCTGTTCTGGCGGCTAGTGGTGGCCCAACGCCCTATTAAGACGCTGTATGTTGGCGTTTCCTWTATTTTGGCAGTTAGCTGTGCCTCCTACTGTCTGGTAGCGTTGTTGTTATTTACTGGTGATGCTCTTCCCTCCACAGACATTGCAGTGCCATAATAAGACGGCTCACGACTTTGTGTTCGTGGGCTCATCCTCCCTCATAGCCACAGCAGGGCTGTCAACAGACAACAGGTACACTTCGTAGCCCTGCTTCGTAGCCCTGCTACAGAGCCATGCGATCAAACCTCTCAATCACTTCACTGGGGACCAAATGGGCTGATGTTATAGAGTGCCTGTTTCAGTTGGTCTATTGCGCTGTAAGTAATGCTTTGTTTTGTCTCCATAGGAATGTGTGTCTTTGGGATACATTGGTGAATCCAATGAACAGTCTAGTGCACGGTGAGTCTCCAACACTATTAACAGTCTAGTGCACGGTGAGTCCTCCCACACCACTATTAACAGTACTACTGTGGCACGGTGAGTCCTCCACAACACTATTAACAGTCTAGTGCACGGTGAGTCCTCCACAACACTATTAACAGTCTAGTGCACGGTGAGTCCTCCAACACTATTAACAGTCTAGTGCACGGTGAGTCCTCCACAACACTATTAACAGTCTAGTGCACGGTGAGTCCTCCACAACACTATTAACAGTCTAGTGCACGGTGAGTCCTCCAACACTGGCTCTTTCTATTGAAGCCAGTACATCAACAATAATACAGAGTGGCCAAGTTAGCTACTTTTAAGTTGTTCCTATTTTGCCCCTCTCCTCTCTCTGCAGCCTTTAGTTGTCATGAGTCGGGAGCCACGGTGCTGTCGCTGGCCCCCAGGCAGCAGCTGCTGATAACAGGTGGCAGGAAGGGCTGGATCAGCGTGCTGGAGCTCCCCCACAGGCACCAGCGCCAGAGCTTCCAGGCCCACGACTCCCCCGTCAAGGCGCTGGCTGTGGACCCCACCGAGGACAGCTTCATCAGCGGCTCTGCCGAGGGCAACATCAAGGTGCCCTCCCTCCCTCACTAGCCACATAGTCYCCTCGCATAGTCCCCCTCACTGCACCTGTTGCTTGTTTATTCTTTCCAGGTGACTGGGTTAGGATGGGTCAAAAACAACAGTTGTGGATCGGTATAGGGTGGGTTTATGGGTGTATTTTGGGAGGTTCAAGGGGAGTAGGGTGGTGGGAGCAGCCTATTGGAAAATCAGGATTACAATAGATATTTGGTTCCCCCCTGTATAGCAAATCCATAAATCGTATGCAAGTATAACAAAAAGGTTACTTTGGCTCCAACCCTGACTGTGGCATGTTGTTGCAGGTGTGGAGCCTGTCCACGCAGTGCTTACTGCATCAGTTCCCCAACGAGCACGCTCGCCAGTCCCTGTTCCGGAATCTGGGCACGGGCGTGATGCAGATCGAGGTGGGCCCGGCCAACCACATCTTTTCGTGTGGGGCCGACGGTACCATGAAGATGAGGATTCTCCCTGACCGCTTCAGCGTCAACAATGGCAACCTGAAGAACGACGTCAAGTTCATAATTTAGCTAACTCAGCACAGCGTCAGCTTGTGGTTTACGTGACCAAGACTGCCTTTGTTTGCACAAGTTACTGCAAGATGAGTGTGGAGGGACTGATTGTCTGTCTGCACAAGGAGAGGACACTCAAAAACGGACGCAAGCTTCCTCCTCTCACCAGTGATCACTTTTCTAAGGCAATCATCATATTGGAATCTTACATGTCAAGAAGAGTCGTGTAGAGATGAGATTATCTGTGCAGTGTATGATTTGGGATGTCAGGTGTTTCTACAGTGCTCTGCATCTATTTTAAGACTGTAAAATACTGACATCCCTGCTTGCTTGAGTTGTTAAGGCCAGTTGATATAAAGCACATTATCGAATCATAAGGAATTCGCTTTGTTTGCTCATAAATAAGGTAAAATGATATGCAGTGCATAGTTTAGATCCCAGAGAGCAAGCCAAGCCTTAAGTAAGTAGAATATTCTGTTTAGTATTGTTGTGGTCTAGATTCAAACAGTGGTGATGTGTCCTTATAAATCTTTAACTCATACTGGTACTGCACCCATCTCTCCTAGGTATTTAGTTTTGGTTGGACCTTGTGTGCAATTGACCAATCAAGTGATCATCTTATTGAGGTACACACGTAGCTTTAATAAGGACATACTTATCAGGGGACACCAATATAATTGGTCTGTTCTTCCCCTTGATTATTTTAGACAGAATGCTGTAACTATCAAGAAGCTTATAGTAATACCACGTAAGTGCCCTTTCCTTTAGCCAATAAGAGAGAGAGAGAGCACTAATTTGAATGGGTGTCTTGAGTATGAARTTGTTTTATTCCAACACAGCACTTTCCTCCTCCCATCCCCAGATGCATAGATAAGTCACTTAAATTGTGGATTTACCTTTGCTAACATGAAATTGACTTTACAAACTGGTTAACTAGCTTGTCAGTTAGGATGCATTTAGACAAGCAGCCCAATTATTATTTTTYCACTAATTGGTCTTTTGACCAATCACATCTGATATTTTCAGAGCTTATGATTGGTTTAAAAAAATCTGAATTTGGCTGCCTTAGTGGGGTACTTGTGTGGTTTGACAAATAATAGCTTTTTATTTTTACAAAATGCATTGCCTTCAGGAAATGAACTTATAAACTTATAGATTGAATCTAGGCCCATGTATATTGTGATATCGATTATTCCCAATAACTTCACCCCCTTGACATACTGTCACATAGCTGCTGTAGACAAATCTATATTTGGGGTATAAGCTGGAGAAAAGCTTTCTTGATAAAATAGTTATTGCATTCTGTAAATAGAACAAACTACACCTCACAACTTTACTGTGATGTTTTAGCAAGTTCTGCGAAATACCAGTAATATTTATGGATTGTGTTTTAAACAATACTGTCTGATCATGAYGCAGAATTGGGTTTGTTTAATCACCTCCAGGGGCAGATGGTTAATATAAGAATCAAASTTCATTGATTTATGGTTAGAGCGTTGGGCCAGTAACCGAAAGGTCGCTGGTTCGAATCCCTGAGGTGAAAATCGGTGTGCTCTCGAGCAAGGCACTTAACCCTAATTTCCTCCTGGGGTGCAGTACAACTATGGCTGTCCCTGTAAAACGCATACTCATTGCAAAGTAATTGAATAAAATCTTTAATCAACGATGCGTAGGAGATATGTTAATTTCCTGATACAAATTGCTTAGTGTAATATGCTATTGCAGACAAGGGATGAGTATTTAACTAGAACCATCATATACAATAGGGGTTCCATGTTTTTCTTCCTTTACACTGTGAATATGCTCAGAAAGCTAATTTTATGAATATGTTGATTAAGTCAGATTTACAAGTGTAATATAATAAAGCAACTTAATGTACACTTGTCTGTTTGGAACCTTGATTAAAGTTTATCCCCGTCAGAAGCCACATGATGAAAGTGCATTAGATTTATTAGAAATTAGTGTAGCATGTTACACCAAGCCAACACTATGGCTACAGTTTTGTTACATGAGAAAAAAACAATGCCTAATCTGGGAGCACAAATGCAATTTGTGAGAAGATGTAGCAGACAGGTTCTGCTAGCCTTTTCTTCATTTCCCTGGAATACAGCAAGCATCCCCAGTTGACACTATAGTATATTGTTCATGTACAGTTTGCCCCACCTACTGCATAGCCCAGTAATTTATTTGCCCCATGCACCCGACATGAGAAAAATCCTACTGCATTTGACATTCAGAATTGCACATCAGCACTATCTTCTTAACCATCAAAGCTGTTGATGTTTAATAAACGTCGCTATACATTTCATCAGCGTCAAAGTACAAATCATGATCTCAGTGTAAGGTGTCTATTAGTTTAAATAGCATTAAAATCACTGGACAAATTATCATTAACTTGCATTTAGGTTGATGCATTGAAATCCAGGTCAAATTAGTGCAACAGAAGAGGTGCAATTTTATCTTCGAGACACCTGCAATTTGAAAAACTCAGCGGATGGTGTTAAAACAATGACTTCTGCCATCTTTATGCACATCGGCAATTAATGCTGCTACCTCAGGTGAAACAAGTTAGATAACTGATTGAGTGGCTCAACCTCACAGTTTAGCATAGTCTTTGAGGATCACCTCCAGCTTCTGGCTCAGCATGATGTTCCCTCGCACTTTCAGCTTGCCTGCAATGAACGCCTGGAAGAACAAGTACAAGTCTCAGGTCACTTTGAGAAAAATATATGTTCATAAGCTAAGGGCTTCCTGGAGYGACACTGAACAAAAATATAAAATGCAACAATTTAAAAAGATGAACAGCTCATAAGGAAATCAGTCAATTGAAATAAGAGACCCTAAATCTATGGATTTCACATGACTGGGAATACAGATATGCATCAGTTGGTCAGATTTGTTGGTAGGGTCGGATCAGAAAACCAGTCAGTATCCAGTGTGATACCATTTGCCTCATGCAGCGCGACGTTCTCCTTCGCATAGTTGCTCAGGTTGTTGATTTGTGTGGCCTGAGGAATGTTGTCTCCTTCATTGGCATGTGTGAAGTTCATGGCTATTGGCGGGAACAGGAACACGCTGTCGTACACGTCGAGCCAGAGCATTCCAAACAGGCTCAACGGTGACATGTCTGGTGAGTATGCAGGCCATGGAAGAACTGGGACATTTTCAGCTTCCAGGAATTGCGATGCTGAACTGCAGTCAGGTCAAGACCCTGGTGAGGACGACGAGCACGCAGCTGAACTTCCCAGASACGGTTTGTGCAGTAATTCTTCGGTTGTGTAAACCCACATTTTCCAGGTGGCGCGTCTCAGAACATCTCGCATGTGAAGAAGCCAGATGTGGAAGTCCTGGGTTGGCGTGGTTTACACATGGTCTGCGATTGTGACATACTGCCAAATTCTCTAAAAATKACATTGAGGCGGCTTATGGTAGAGAAATGAACATTCAATTCTCTTGCAACAGCTCTGCTGGACTTTCCTGTAGTCAGCATGCTAATTGCACACTCCCTCAAGACAACTGTGGCGTTGTGTGAAACTGTACATTTGAGTGGSCTTTTATTTTCATGATCATGCTTTCCTCAGCTGCTTGATATGCCACACCTGTCAGGTGGATGGATTATCTTGGCAAAGGAGACATGCTCACTAACAGGGATGTCAACAAATTTGTGCACACAATTGAGAAAAGCTTTTTGCGCATATGAAAAAATGTCTGGGATATTTTATTTCAGCACATGAAACCAACATTTCACATGTTGCGTTTATATTTTTGTTCTGTAGAAAAATCAGGGATGGGCAACTTTGATTGGGGTGGGAGCCACAAAAAAAAATCTGAACTCATGATAGGCTGCAGTGGCTCACAGGTCTGCATACCCACACAGGCAGTAAAAGGCAATCCTAGCCTTTTGGGGGCYCTAAGTGAAATGTTGTTGAGAAACTGCACCTTGTGTATTCTACCTCTCAACATTAAGTTGAGTTCCCTCCACCCCCCAACATTTTATTTTACAGAAATTGATCCGCGGGCCTACAAAAAGGAGGGYTGCCAGTTGTCCATCCCTGATCTAAAGTCACAAAACAATGAAAAGGTGAAATGTAGCTCATTCCTGCCAAGGAAACCCACTCTTACTGGGATGTACTGTAAAAAGCTTTGAAGTGTGAATGTGCTACACATTGGCAGTTCTCTCTGCTGAGTCATCTTCCAGCTTTCTACAGTGTCTCACAGATGTTGCCAGGCATGTAGGCTTGGGGAGATGTTTATACCTTCTGAGGGTTGAGTTTTCCCTGCACTACTTCCATGAAGTCATCATCAGATACAGTGATGGTCACGTCGGTTTTGCCACTGTATGGGCCCTTGTGCAAGGCGCCAGCTCCAGTTTTCAAATCAATGGCTGGGGGAGAGCATAATGAAAATATGGTTTAGGCATTCACACTATGGGCCAGTTTCCCAGATTAAGTTTAGTAGTAGACTAAAGTGCACAATGGTAATTCTCCATCGAGAATAATTTTTAGTCCAGGACTTGGCTTAAAATCAGGGCCCGGGAAGCGGGACGCATAGGTTCAACATGACTGCATTGATTGACAGGAGGGCTTGGAAAGCAACAAGGGTTCACTTACTCCACTGGGCTGCAGTGTTTCCCCCCTTGGTGATCTCCCAGCCAAACACTGCATTGACCTTCTTCACCATCTCAGCCCCTAGGTCCTTAATGCGACGGCCGATCTCAGCAAACACCAGCTCACTCTTGAGTCCCCCTGCCTAGAAGGGTTCAAAACAGGAAAAACTAGTCAGAGGTCATTTCCACCTTTGTGTTTTTGCGTCACACATGAATAGYCTGACTGATGTACCTCAGGAAGAATTTGTGGGGAGCCATCTGCAGCAGCATGCAAGTCCACATAGGCACCTGACAAAACCACAGCACCGCTCTCTTTGACCTGAGGAATAAGACATAACCCAAATCAATTTAACATGGATATTCTGTATCRCATGGAAAGAGGTTACTGGACCTCATTTGGGTAATTCTTTCAATCTTAATGGATCACTATTAACCTCTAGCACAACCATGATAAAACTGCTTACTTTGCACTGAATGTGAATTCGGTTTCCTTCTTTCCACATCTCAGTCTGTAGGGACTGGCCTGGTAGCACTGGCTTTACAAAGCGAACCTGAAGGAACGGTAGGGACCAGGGAAAAAATGTTTTTTTTTTAAAACAGCTGATTACATTTTCAATTCTAGACATTTAGCAGACACTCTTATCCAGAGTGACTTCCAGTTAGAGCACCCATCTTAAGGTAGCTAGGTGASAACCACATCTCACAGTCATAAGTCAAACATTCCTCGATAAAGCAGCTATTAGTGATAGTCAAGAGACAAGTGTAAGAAAAGGTACGTGCAACGGTAGGGTGTTCTTATATTTCTTAAGTGCCAAGCTCCAAAAAKATATAGGGAACTGTTAACATAGAATGGGCTTGGAACCTCTAACCCTGGCAATTTGACCGGTAAACTCATAGGTACACCTGCAATGGCTGCCTGGTTTCCATGGTAATGTAGAAAGTTAACTGATGTCGCTCATGCAATTGAATATATTTTTTGTAATGTCAGTTGAGCTGACTCAACAAATCACAGCACAGATTGATGGGTACACTCGCAACGGCCGCCAGTCCCCCCATTATGCCATCATTGACTTGAATGGAAACGGCCGTTCTATTCAGTCTATGACGTTACTGTCAAGATCGTGCTTCACCTTGATGGACTTGAATCTGGAGGCATCGTTGTTGGCATACTGCTTCAGCACATGCCTAGCTGCAAACCCAAAGGAGCACAGGCCATGCAGAATAGGGGATTTGAATCCTGAAAAATGAAGAGAAGAGGTCTTTATGAGTCAACACAATATCCTGCATAACACTGTGCAGTGTTATATTCATATAGAAGACTCAAAGCCTGGTGCCAGATCTGTTGGTGCAATCATGTCAACTCCTTGGCACTCTGCTTTTGGCATGACAAGGGAGTTGACACGATTGCCAAAACAGATCTGGTACCAGGTCAAAAGACTCACCTCCCATTGCTGCAAAGCTGGGGTCTATGTGGAGGGGGTTCCAGTCCCCACTCAGACGATACAAGGCAGCCTGAAAGCGTGGAATCAATGTCAAGTCACTCCTTTTAGAAATATCCTGAGAGTCGGCCTCCCGTTGAGCCATTATGGCTACTTACTTGATGCGTCAACTTTTGAAAAAAATCCTAACAGTTTGGGCACTAGTAGTAAAAATCAGTGTATACATTAGATGAAAAACAAACCTGGTCCCTTGTTGTGGTGTCAGTCATCACAGCATCAGGAGTTCTGTTTGGATGCGCCACTGTGCTCTGAAAGAGTGAGATTAAGTTACGTTGAAAGAAAAATAGTAAGTGTCAACCATTTTGTTCTAGAAAAAGATTRTAGTACTTCTGAATAGTTTTAAGCATAGGTGGTGTTAACAGACTCCTTGTTACCATTGCTTTATCAGATGTTCGCTTTCCTCCAAAGCCACCAGCCCCCACGATGAACAGAGAGTACTGGTTGTAACACACCAGCTCTTTACCACTGTACGTGTGGACTGTGGAGAAAGACAATGTTATTATCTTCCAAATGGTCCTCTGTAGCTCAGTTGGTACAGCGTGGTGCTGCAATGCCAGGACAGTGGACTTCAAATGTGTGCAGATGATTAAGTCGCTTTGGATAAAAGTGCCTGCTAAATAGCTTCTTTATTTTTTTCACCAATAATGAAACTTWAAAAAATAWAWAWAWWAAWAATTRCATTCCACAGGAGAAAATMAAATATTCTTTCATGTTTCTCTGAAAGAATCTTTAGACTGCATGTGTTAMATTTCCTTCCTTTAATATCAGGTCCATAACTAATTCTTAAAGTTCCTCTGCTATTTCTTTGCTCATCTCATGCAACCCTGTGGAACGTCACATACATACCCTTCACACTACCACACTAATTCTCAGGGACAAGGAAGCGTAACAAAACTAACCATCCAGGAGAATGACTGCGCCAGATCCTTTGTCTAACACATCTGCGATTCTAGCCTGAGACGTCAGTGTTCCTGCAAATGCAGACAAATTATTTTAAATAACAGGCCTTTGTAAGCAGAAAATGTTGTTCTCAGAGATACTTAGAATCTGTAATGGGCACACATACCAGAGGTGGGTAATGGTTTGAAAAGCTCCAGATACTGCTCTCCGTGCAACAACTGAGAGAGAGGGACAATATCAGAATGAACAAAGGTGAGTAAATTGGTTATGGTTACAATAGCGGTTTCAGTTAGTCTTTGCTCCTAGCAAAATAAAATGTAAATGAAATGTGTGAGAACAGCAACAGTTGCTTTGCCACTTCTGTATGGGATGAGTTCTGAGTTTACTGCATCTATTTTCTATATAATGMATATAAACTGTAAATTCTACTGTACTTGGGGGAAATAAAGATGATTGGGATTGTTTCCTGGAGCTTTTACCCTGGTGAAGTCAAAGTTAAGTCCAGGCACGGAACCTAGCCCTCCGTCCATCATGGCCGCCTGGGAGGGTATGACCCCGAAGGTGGGCAGACAGCTAAAGTCCTCGTGGCCCTCGTACAGGAACTTGAGGTGGTCGTCATCCTTGGTGGACATGCCCACTCCCAGGGCGTACAGGATGCACTGAGTTTGGGAGTAGCCGAAGGTCGACTCCGGAAGCTTCTGTCCCACCGCCTCCAGCTGAAGGGGAAGCACAGTGACAATCGGCACAGTACGAAGTGGACACAAGCCATGTCGTTACTAAGCATGCCTTTTGGTAGAACCAGGCCCCGTAGGTCAGCTAGTGATACACTGACATCAGCCTGCCAGGGACTGTTTGACTTGGAGCCATGGCCCCTTGGTGTCAAAGACACTCCAAACAGACATCTTTGAAGACATCGCCCACAGAGCATCATTATGGGACCATCTGTCACCAACATGCATGTCACTTCATTCCAGCCTAGTACTGTTGACCTCTCCACTCACAGGACTGATCCCAGATGCAGCAGTGGCCATAGCACTGGTGGGGTTGGGGGCAATTCCCTCATCAGTCTCCACTCTTGACAGCACCTCCACCAATGTAGCCAAGGACTCTAAAAAAAAAAGGGAAAAGAGGAGATTCATTACAGTCACTCAATAAGGACGCTGTGGAACAAAGACGGCCACAAGTCCACTAATAAAGGTACAAATGAGGAGCACTACAAAGTCATGGTAATGAGGCACTCCTCTGGAGGCTGCCACCCCCATGCTGCTGCTGCACATCCAAGGGCAAGCCGAGGGAGGAGAGAATAATGATGAACACTTGCCATGTTCTCTTCTGTGTCTGACCCGAAGGCGCTCCGCTCGATACTGTACTCTTTATTAAAAGACGAGGGGGGAAATAGCGGTGGTGGAATTGACATTGTGTCAYAGCAGCACAAGCCAATGAGTTTGTTCACTGGATTGCTGGCTTGTCCCCCCCCCCCTTCTCTTAGAGGTTTGATCCCTGGTCAGCCACTCGGTTTACACTGCAGACCTTGTCCCATGAAAGTGGTTGTTATTACAACAACAAAAGAGTTCCAGCATTTACTGCAGGTGGACTATTATTTGAATGTTTCACTGACACCTACCTAGTCAGTMATTTTCTGCATTTTATACTATTGTTAAAAAATATATATTTAAAGTTTAAATTCAATACATCTGTGTATAAGTCAATGACTAATATCTGTAATGTATCTGACAGAGGCAAAATATGCCAGCATAGGTKTTCAGTCTAAGGGCTGCTTGACTTGGTTACCATTGATGTTGGCAGGTTTGGTGGCATTGGTGAAGTCACAGATGTTGTCCCACTGGTCTCGTACAGTCTCAGGAAACATGCCCTGGTTCTTGTTCCTCACAATGCAGCCCTGTGAACGCTCCCAGCGCACTACACAAACACATTGATGGAAAATATTGTAGAACGGTGAAAATACTCCCAAATGAGAATAATAARATCAACTCACATTTTCCAATCCAGCCAGCACCAACCTAAACAGCGAGAGAACATTAACAGAATAATCAGTAARGATTGGGAGTAAGCCCGATACAGTTTAAGGCATAGGTGAACATTTCATATAGTTCTCTAACAAACCTCGAACAGGCCTCCATTTTCCTGACACTGGTCATGAGACAGCCACAGAACTAGGGGAGCCACGTATTCTGCTTTCAAGGACTCCAACAGATCTACGACAAAAAAAACAAAAAAAAAGTTAAGTTGCTAATAACATGAAAAGGTATGCACATTGTGGGGATATACCAGCCTTTTGCTGGTATATACATATATATTTTTTTAAACTTCATAAACTATAGGACAGGGGTGTCGAACTCATTCCACAGAGGGCCAAGTGTCCGCAGATTTCTGTTTCTTCCTTTCTCATTGAAGACCTAAACAACCAGGTGAGGGGAGTTCCTTACTAATTAGTGACCTTAATTCAKCAATCAAGCACAAGGGAGGAGTGAAAACCCGAGACACTCTGCCCTCCGTGGAATGAGTTTGACACCCATGTCCTACAGTTTAAGATACTTTTTTTAATACCAGCAAACGGGACAGTATCACACAACTTTCATATGGGATATTAAAAGGGCATCACGTGGCAGACACCAGAGAAGAAAAATCACAGATGTCAGCCAAGCAGAGGCCACCAAAGCAATCTACGACACCTCATTAAATGCCCAACCCATAAATAAACGTTATTTGTCAGAACGCATGATTAATCTCAGTGTTTACTGAGTTTGTGAGTGCACTAGTTTGACAATAGCAGGTAACTTTAGTAACAAATKTACATGTCAATATTACATGATGCAACAGTGCTTGACTTAGGCAGATCACTGGAGCAGAGTACCGGCACCTCAAATGTTTTCTACTGCTCGAGTTCCTGTATTAAACTGGGTGGTTTGAGCCCGGAATGCWGATTGACTGAAAGCCATGGTATATCAGGTTGTATACCACAGGTATGCCAAAAATATKTATTTTTACTGCTCTAATTACATTGGTACCCAGTTTGTAATAGCAATAAGGCACCTCTGGGATTTCTGGTATATTGCCAATATACCACAGCTATGGGCTGTATCCAGGCACACCATGTTCAGTCGCGCATAAGAACAGCCCTTAGCCGTGGTATATCGGCCATATACCACAACCCCTCAGGCCTTATTATAATATTAGCTCAAAACTATGTAGAGCTCCTGCATCTAAATGTAAACAATACTGGCACCCACAATGAGTACAGGCACCCATCAGGACATGTCAAGCACTGGTAACTCATTGCAATATTACACAACAGATCAACTCAAATCATTGAGTCTTAATAAGATGACCCAGTAATGTGTGCTGCTCAGCCTGTTTAGAGCAGTTTCTCAGCGGCTCCTCTGACCTGGGGGCATAACAGTCTCTGTGAGGCGCGAGCCTGCGGTCGGGGCGATGGTGTTGCAGTGGATGTTGTACTTTTGGCCCTCGATGGCTAGGGTGTTGGCCAATCCCAGYAGACCCAGCTTCGCCGCGCTGTAGTTCGCCTGCCCAAAATTGCCGTAGATGCCAGCAGCCGATGAAGTCATGATGATCCTGGGCACAGACAGAGCACCGTGGCACRTTGATTCAACACTGTGCACTGAAKTAGACTGAAGCGCCAAGGCTGTTTCAGGCACGTGGCAATAACAATAGTTAAGAAACCCATCCGCTTCACTGCCTGTCAAAAGCTAACAACCACCTAAAAACTATTCTAGAACATTTGAAGACCGTTTTCTCACGTATTCTTGGTGCCGATGCTGCAAATCAAGGGGTATCAGAATGATTTCTCTACATTAATTTAAGACAGGGTCCACCTGTGCGCAAACCTGAAACAGCTCTATACTCTGCAGCGGCCATTACCTAACTGTTTGGAGTGTGCTCAGTATGAGAGCTGGATTGATTGTATGTACAAAAGGAATTCTGAATCCCTAGGCACTGCTTATGAGCTGAAATGATTGAATGGGTCAGGGGGTTCTCAAACCTTTTGGGCCCGGGGACCCCTTTTGTGATGACAAAGTCATCAGGGACCCCCCTCATAATCAGAACAACTTGAGTGAGATAAAAATAGCATGCAGGGAGTTTTACTAGGACTCTGGCAGTGCATGTCCGTACAAACCAAGTCCCGAGCAGGAACATTTTAAAGGCTCATCTCTTGGCACGGGTTGCAAATTTTGCCATTTAAGCAAATTTCCTGCAATTCTACACAATTTGTCATTGGGAATTTTGTTGTATGGAGTTGAAAAATAAAAAATAAAAAATGTATATATATTTTTTTTTAAAGTACAATTGGTGGAGTACTGTGGATACCAATATCCCTGTGAGCCTCCCAGGCCCATGTAGGCCAGGGTTAAGAACAGAAATAGGAGATTAAATAAAATGTAAATATATATATATTTTTAAACAACAATAGTGTGTGTGGGGGGGGATCTAGCCACAACCCCCTGAAGTACCTCCACAGACCCCACTTTAAGAACCTCTTGAATAGATAACAGCAAAGCGGTGGTGAGAATTCCATCCAGGCTATCAGAAGACAATTACCATGTTGCTTATTCCTATCCAATCCACACTGATCTACAGGACTGCAGAGCCTGCTCTAGGGTATGATTTGGGATTCAGCAGAACAGTCAGCTCTACTTCCTTTTACATAGGCAACATGGTGCTGGGTCTGACCCTTGTCATCACCTCCCAAACTTCTGGTTCTTCATGTGGTTCCAGGCAGCTCTAGTGACCATGAAGGACCCTCTCAGGTGGACTCTATGGATGAGGTCTGAAATACAAGCAAATGTATTTATAAAGCCCTTTTTACATCAGCCGTTGTYACAAAGTGCTGTACAGAAACCCAGCCTAAAACCCCAAACAGCAAGCAATGCAAATGTAGAAGCACGGTGGCTAGGAAAAACTCCATAGAAAGGCCAGAACCAGGAAGAAACCTAGAGAGGAACCAGGCTCGAATGTTGCATTACAATAACTATGTAGAGGTTATCCTGTTCTTGCAAATTACTACTCAGACTGTATTTGTCATTAATTTCTCTAAGCTAAAGTCCTTGGAATTAAAGCTCTTCTCCAGCCTGATAGACATATACTATTCATTCCATATGACTGTTTAATATGCAATATTCTCCTTCCGTGATGGACAGAATGAACGTGTACTCAGAAATAAACTCCTTACCCCAATCCAAATCACTCGTTCTGCCAAAGGAGCGATCCCGAAGTATCCTTGAAATCAATAAAACAGGGTGTTGTTCACTTTGACCTCTATTCTATTAAATACATTGAGTAAAATGGAATAGTTTTCCATGTCACATATCCATCTGAAACACTACAGTTTAGTTTATTTAGCAAAAAGTGGTCATCAAWTCTGATTAAAAGGATTTAGATAAATCACATTCTTACCCAGCATTATTAACAACAATATCTGGAAAAGATAAGCAACAGGTCTGTTTAAAACAAAATTCTTATCACCAAATCATGTACTGTAAGATGCCAAAACAAACCATTTGCACATTAACATGTAATTATGTGCTCAATCAAGCCTGAACATACAATGCATTCAGAAAGTATTCAGACCCCTTGACTTTTGTTAAAGCCTTATTCAGACCTCCCCCCAAAATGACAAAGCGAAAACAGGTTAAATGTTTGCAAATTTATATAACATAACTGAAATACCTTATTTACATAAGTATTCAGACCCTTTGCTACGAGGCTTGAAATTGAGCTCAGGTGCATCCTGTTACCAGTCATCATCCTTGATGTTTCTACAACTTGATTGGAGTCCACCYGTGGTAAATTATTTTGATTGGACATGATTTGGTAAGGCACACATCTCTCTATATATAAAGGTCACGCAGTTGACAGTGCATGTCAGAGCAAAAACCAAACCATGAGGTCGAAGAGTTGTCCGTAGAGCTCAGAGACAGGATTGTGTGGAGGCACAGATCTGAGGAAGGGTACCAAAAAAATGTCTGCAGCATTGAAGGTCCCCAAGAAATCAGTTCTCCAGCAATGTTAAATGGAAGAAGTTTGGAGCCACCAAGACTCTWMCTAGAGCTAGCAGCCTGGCCAAACTGAGCAATCAGAGAAGAGCCTTGGTCACCTCCCTGACCAAGAACCCAATGGTCACTGACAGAGCTCTCGAGTTTCTCTGTGCAGATGGGAGAACCTTCCAGATGGACAACCATCTCTGCAGCACTCCACCAATCAGGCCTATACGGTAGAGTGGCCAGAGGGAAGCCACATGACAGTCCGCTTGAAGTTAGCCAAAAGGCACCTAAAAGACTCTCAGAACATGAGAAACAAGATTCGCTGGTCTACTAACCAAAATGTAACTCTTTGGCCTGAATGCCAAGCATCACATCTGGAGGAGACTTGGCACCATCCCTAGGGTGAAGCATGGTGGTGGCAGCATCATGCTATGGGGATGTTTTTCCAGTGACAGKGACTGGGAGACTRGTCAGGCTCRAGGGAAAGATGAACAGAGAAAAGTACAGAGATCCTTGATGAAAATCTGCTCCAGAGTGCTCAGAACCTCAGGCTGGGGCAAAGGTTCACCTTCCAACAGGACAAACCTAAGCACACAGTCAAGACAACACAGGAGTGGCTTCTGGACAAGTCTCTGAATGTCCTTGAGTGGCCCAGCCAGAGCCCGGACTTGAACATCTCTGGAGAGACCTGAAAATAGCTGTGCAGCGACGCTCCCCATACAACCTGACAGAACTTGAGGGGATCTGCAAAGAACAGCACACCTGTATTTGGGGAGTTTTTCCCCAAACTTGAAGCGTCATACCCAAGAAGACACAAAGCTGTAACATAATAAAATGTTTTTAAAAAGTCCAAGAGTATGAATATTTTCCAAATGCACTGTATAATCATGCTTRACTTAACACCATCAGCCATGCTATGTACATAGTGTTATTGGTTTTAAACAAGAAAAACAGTTGTCTAAATACACACCTATTCGCCCAAAAGCATCCAGGGCAGTCTGGATCAATTTCTCACCATCTTCTACAGAATCTGTGGGGCAAATATGAGCAGGTAAACAAACATGAGAATAAACCCCCAAAATGCCTAACCAAGGTGTGATGGTGGCAAAGAAACTCTGGGAAGAAAGAAACCAGTCTCTTCTGGGTGGCCAGGTAAAAAATGGAAACGTCAAAACAGTTTGACAAATGTGCATGGCTTCTTTTCACAGCTGATATAATGCTCCTAAACAGTTATGGATGTCTACRGTCATAGTTTCATTGAGGGCTCAAAAAAAACATAAGTCAAATTGGGCAATGGAAGGATGGAATTTGAGACTGTGTCAAGGCTGTGATTTTGCCCTGTAACCTGCCCACATAGCCTTGAACCTAACTTCAGATTCCAGGGCTCTAGACAGGATTTGGAAGGTTGGCCACGCAAGACTCTTGAACCATGTGCAAAAGTTCAAATGGAGTTAGATAACTTGGTCCATCTACCCACCATAGTTAGCCACTGCTTTGCCTCCCTTGGCTTTTATCTCTTCCACGACTTTATCAGCAGCATCAGAGCTCTTCCCTCCCCCTTTAATATCTCCTCCAAGGTCATTAACTGTGTGCAGAGAAAAGATAAACAATTAAACCAAAAACTAAGCATTGAACAGCATATTTTCTGTATAGTTGCCAGCTTATTATTTAATGTAACATCTTAAAAATATACATTCACAATACTTACCAACTACTGAGGCACCCCTCTCACCAAAAGCCAAAGCATATTCTCTCCCAAGTCCTATGGAAATAAGTTTAAGTTAATACTTGGTCAAATGAAAAAGTTAAATAAGRCTTACGGTTGCAGCAAAGTGTCCAGCACAGTCCATGTTGTCGTCATGCGTGGATGGGCTACTGGGTACTTTTCTGCAAGAATGCCCTCACATAAGCTATCTGGAATGAACTAAATGTACTTTGTCCTGTGTGGCCGAGCGATATCAGATTCAAGTATAAAGTGTTGCAACAATGACAGCAGTGGGTAACTTGCTAAAGTAACTTAGCAAGTTGGCTACTTTCTGTCATAGCGCCTAGCCACCAAGCACTGCTGCTGGTTAGGATAGCTAGTTAGTTAGCCACTGTTGCTACCAGACAAATAAGAATACCCCTGGCCATAATCCCTACAATGGATTCACAACCATGTCAACCACCACTAAAACACAACACCACCTTGCACAACGTAGCTAGTTAACAAAATGWGCATATCCCAATGAAGCTAGCTATGTTAGCATAAGATAGCAGTCATTTACCTCCACCGGCACCAGTGACAATAACAACTTTCCCGTCGAAAACCAAAGGCACAGACATGATGAAGTAGTTCTGGATTTTAACTTTGTGTCCAGATTCAAAACTGTGCTGGTAGTATGCAAAGACAGCAGGGCAACGACTAGAGTGTTAACAGCTATCAGGGTGAACTTTGTCTTACTTCCGCAGGGGGGGCGCTGGGTAATCAAAGGTAACAACAACCAATCACAGAGATCCAAGTACAAACCATTATAAATCCTATATAATTTAACCTGTTAATTACTTAAATGCCCTCTGCTGAAAAGTGCTTACGTCTTGAGCTGAACCTTTTGCTATAATGATCCAGTGCTTATTTGATGCATAAATGAATTCAAATTAGAGGCATAAGATGCAAAAGAAAAAAAGAAAAGCTTGTCAAACAAATGTCACAACTCTCCAAACCATTGTGGATGGCACGGCATTGTCATTGATTTCTCCAAGCAAACAAAATATATCTTAAAAGGTTGTAGCCTAATTGAATACTAGGCTCAACATAAGTGATGATGACCCTGCTCTGACTCTGGCCAATAAGAYATACAGGTGAGTTAATAGGCTATAGTCTAGGCTATAGTTCGAAAATTACATTGAGGAGCACTTTTTAAAGGGCTCCTCAATCATGGGATCCTAGATCAATTCTTGACATACAAGTAAGKCTGCAGCACTACCAGCCAAATCACTTTGTTTGAGTGAGGAAGGATTATGACAATTTAGTGGGCGTTTGAGTGACTCAACTTGGACTGATACATACTTGCAATTGTAAGCCTTCAGCATTTTGCATTATTATGAGAAAATCAATGAAAAGAAGTGGGAGCATTTAAATGTCCTTTCATTTTTYTCTCAAATTAAAAACCACAGCTTCACAAAGCCAATATCTCTAGTCTGTTCACATAGCCTACCGTGTCATAGGGCCTATATGAAGTTATTCAACTGAAATCATTGATCACACCTGTCTCTGATCATATATGGCAAAAATAGCCTGGACATGTTTTGAGTCAAGGTTTGAGGATACAGACCAAACCACAGAAGCACCCAACCCCTTATTCCAAAATTGAACTAGATGTCCAAGTGGGGCCTAAGTATTATAAATGACTGCTTACCCTGGGCAAGCAAATCCATGCCTTGTGAAGTGTGCAAGACACACACAGGTCAAYGATGATGGATGTGATTGCTTAACTTGGACGTGAGATCTTCAACAGTAAATGACCCTACCCATCAAAATAGCCTACAGTATTGCCGATTAGTATGGTTGGAAATATTCTTTCATTACATCTTAAAGTTTGTCTATAGGCATAATCACCCAAAAAGCAGAAGTCAAAAGCTTTTCTCATATAAACAMGCAGGCAATATAAGATGAGTTGTCCAAACAGAAGAAACAAGCCCATTGGAAAATATTCCAGGAACTTGATGAATGTTATGTAATCGTGAGTTGGAAAGCTTTCTATGTTGTTCCAAAGTTAGAAAGTCTAAAGAGGCCGTAATATTTACCCTCCAACAAAAGCCTAGAAATGTGCAAAACAATCCCAAACAGCTTCAATGCAGCCATGCTTTAACCCAGGAACCTGTCATCSGGAACCGCAGCCGTTCGACTAATGTGATCTAAAGGCTATTTCGTCAAGTACACCTGATCCAACTGTAGTTGGCTACTTGAATCAGGTGTACTTGTGTTGGAATAAATGACATAGCCTATGTGAAAGTGCTGGCTGAGGGTAATGACACGTCACGTGTACCGGTTCGGGAAAACATTGTTTTAAACCATAACACTATGGAAATAATGGTGAGTAACACGAATGTATCACTTTCCAAATCAAAACATGAAGAGCAGCCTTAGGTGACCTGCTTCTGCGGCGCGCGTGTCATGACACGCGCAGCCGTGCAGAGACCATTCTCTCCCCTGGTGTATGGACAGGCTATCAGACACCACGGAGGCTTCGATGTAGATGCAATGTGAAGATGGGATTATTATCACTTGTCATTTATTCAGTAAAGTAACTGCAGTTTATGAATATACTATGCCTGTCTTATGTAGCCTATAGAATATACATATATTTTTGAGAGACAATACGTTCAATGGGGATGTCTGGCGCAGCCTATGGACCATTATGATTAGAATATTGGACTTGGATTGGATTGATGTGTACTATGTACCATGTTCCTTTTCATTCTCTTATTATTTCAGTCTGATTAAAATTATGGACCGAATATCTGACTAGGCATCTTGCCACAAGGAAATGTGACATATCAGCATTTGTTTTTTTTTGACAGAAATTTTGAAAGGTAACGGCAGAATGATCACGAGCGACTGTCTAGAAACACCTCTCCAGCAACATTATTTTGTTAAACATTTTTAAGATAATATTATTTTTTCTTTGCTCTATTGCGCATGCGTGCTGGCCGGGACGCTGTCACCACGCTTCGCTACATTATTGCGTGATTTAGCCTGTATGGGAGGAAAGTGAAGAAAACAGAACATTAACATGCATAGGCAAAGTGGTCTGACGGCAGCGGAAGGATTTACTTGTGATCCTTAAAAATACATTGTGCCAACGAAGAATGTCAGGGACATCAAATGTAGAATCTGCTGAAGGAGTAGTCTCCAAAGTTAAAGTCAAAAAGCAGATCAAGACTATCGTGAAGGATTTGGAGACCATACTGGGAGACTTGAGGGATGTAGCCAAGGAACTCAAAGAGGTTAGTGGAATAGGTTTCCTATGTCTGGCTTATGTTTGGTGTTTTTTATTTGATATGAACATTGTTTTGTTTTAATGCAGGTATGTTTAGGGTATAGATTTTTTACCGATTGGGAAAAAGATTGTTCTATAATAAACACATCTGAAGGCTCAGATATAATTAAGTCCATGGCCTATGCATTGCCCTTTCGTATGTGACCAACTATCTTATCAGTGAACATGAACGACATATAGGACACGTTGTATGTGCGAAGGATGACAACGCAGCTGCGCCTTAGTGCGTACACTGGGCTTTGATCATTTAAGTGCAAACATGTATCATGATTAATCACGTGTAGTTCACCGGTATGGTTTTGCATTGCATTTCATCATCTAAATGCAGTCTAGCCTACTGTTTTTATGATAATTGTCTCCTGTCAAATTATACAGCAGCTCTCTTCTCTATAGGCACCTTGTTACAGTATCAGGATTGTGTCAGCGCTGTCATTGTGTCTAAGTGATATACAATTGTCAGGAATATAAATTTGAGTGCATTCATTCATTTAACTCATACTATATTTGTTTTCTGTTGATTTCACACATTGATCCTTGTGGTCTTCCATCGTCCCTATAATGACACGAAATCTAACTTGCTTTGACGCGTGGATKTAGCCTACCAAGATGTTTGTACGAAAGGAACTGTCCGGCCTGCTGGTCCTGAAATACCCGCCCTTACACGACAGGTTGTCACTTTAGATGAAACCTACACTGTTCTTCTTAATTGATGGATGTAATGGATGGATACATGACACACATTTCCTCTGACATAATGCTACTCTTTCAACATTTTCAACAAGTATTTTAATTAAATACAATGTTATAGAAACATCAATCTGGGGCGGAAGGTAGCCTAGTGGTTAGAGCGTCGATCTTACCCAAAGGTTGCTAGATCGAATCCCTGAACTGACATGGTAAAAATCTGTTATTCTGCCCCAGAACAAGGCAGTTAACCCACTGTTCCTAGGCYGTCATTGTAAATAGGATTTTTTTTCTTAAATGACTTGCTTAGTTAAACAAAGGTTAAATAAGAAATAAAAAATACAAATCAATATTCTATTTAGGAGAGTGTACACTACTAAAACAACCCACCTCGGGGATTGTCAGTTCATTGTCAAAGCCAATGTTTCAGTAAATCCCATTTAGATGCAGTATTTATCTAGTGCAACTCACACACTTGAATTATTGGATTCGAGCCTATGTTTAAGGGGAGCTGAACCCAGATGCTTGGCACAGAGAGAACCATCATGCCCCTAAGCATGTTGCAATGGATACTGTGACTCTCTTTTGTGTCCCACTAAATGATCCATTTAATAAGACTGCATGGAGATTTCACTCTACATGAGCTTTTTACCCAACCTCAGTTTTATATTCCATTAAATGTGGATATGCTGATATTACTTCACTAGCGTCAATTACTTAAAAATATAATGACTTTTAAAATGGTATACTATGTGGATACTGTTCGCAGACATGGTTTGGCAAAGTATTKGCTACCACTGAAATGTGAAAGGATWGGCAACTTATACCATAGGTCTTAATTAGTAGGTATTGTGTCAGTAATAGATGACAAAATAACAAGTCATTTCAGACTATCTCCATAATAGTGTTGAACATTGTGTATTTTTATACATGCACATACACATAGAGTAATCAAGGTTTATTTCTACTCAAAACTAGTAAACATACCTAAGGGAAGATGTAGTCATTTGCTACAAAGAGATGTCTTTGCAATTTTCACTGCCTGTCCTGTAGGTATATTATTATCACCTCAACCATGAATGTATGGAGGGGCCAAGTATGTGCTTTCAACAATTTCAATTTCATCTTRATATGTCCACCACGTGCCAGAGCATACTCACAGAATTCATTCTTATATAAACTGATCATGTATGTTATCACGTTAGTATTGCTATAGCCAGAGGGTCTTGCTTTTGATTTAGAGTCTTCATACAGTTTGGYGTGTGTTCTTTTCATTGGACTATTATGGGTAGTTTCTAGTTTGCCCTTACCTTACAAATACGTCTAGCAAATTAATTAATCAAACACGACCTGCAATTAATCAGAGAATACTGTGTAATATTGTTGTGTTGCATGCGAATCTGGCTTGAGAGGACCATATGTCTACAAAGTTATTATAATAATTCATTAGTTTAAAGGCCAAATTAAGCAGTTTTTTCCCCCATATCAAATCATTTCTGGTAACAATTAAGTACCTTACTGTGATTGTTTTCAACTAAAATGGTCAAAAAGAAGCAAAAATAGCTTCTCAGCAATGAGCAATTTCTCAAGCAAAAAATTTGCTAGGACTGTCTACGAGTGGTCTGAGTGGGGAGGGGAAACGGAAGACTAGCTGTTATTGGAAGAGGTTTGAAACTCTCTTATTGGTCTATTAACTAATTAACTACCCGGTGATGTCACCAGGCAGGCCAAAACTCCATCCCACCAAAACAGGCTGAAATTTCAGGCAGACTTTTCAAACAGCTCTTACACTAGAAGAACATTATCATCATTTTCACAATTTCACAATATTATTCCAACCACATAGTGTCGAAATATACATTATATACAGTGCCTTCAGAAAGTTTTTTTCTCACCCATCTACCGCCAATACTGTATAATGACAAAGTGAAAACTTGTTTTTAGACATTTTTGCAAATTTATTGAAAATGATATACAGAAATATCTCATTTACATACAGTACCAGTCAAAAGTTTGGACACACCTACTCTTTCAAGGGTTTTTCTTTATTTGTTACATTGTAGAATAATAGTGAAGACATCAAAATGATGAAATAACAYATATGGAATCATGTAGTAACCAAAAAAGTGTTAAACATATCAAAATAGATTTKAGATTTKAGATTTTTCAACGTAGCCACCCTTTTACCTTGACGACAGCTTTGCACACTCTTGGTATTCTCTCAACCAGCTTCATGAGGAATGCTTTTCCAACAGTCTTGAAGGAGTTCTCACATATACTGAGCACTCATTGGCTGCTYTTCCTTCACTCYGCGGTCCAACTCATCCCAAACCATCTCAATTGMGTTGAGGTCGGGTGTGAAGTGTGAAGGCCAGATAATCTGATGCAGCACTSCATCGCTTTCTTTCTTGGTCAAATAGCCCTTACGGAGCCTGGAGGTGTGTTTTGGGTCATTGTCCTGTTGAAAAACAAATGATAGTCCCAGATGGGATGGCGTATAGYTGCAGAATGCTGTGGATGCCATGCTGGTTAAGTGTGTCTTGAATTCTAAATAAATCACAGACAGTGTCACCAGCAAAGCACCCCCACACCATAACACCTCCTYCYCCAYGSTTCACRGTGGGAACCACACATGCGGAGATAATCCGTTCACCTWCTCTGCGTCTCACAAAGACACGCCGGTTGGAACCAAAAATGTCTACTTTGGACGCATCAGACCAAAGGACAGATTTCCACCGGTCTAATGTCCACTGCTGGTGTTTCTTGGCCCAAGAATGTCTCTTCTTATTATTGGTGTCCTTGAGTAGGGGTTTCTTTGCAGCAATTTGACCATGTAGGCCTGATTCACACAGTCTCCTCTGAACAGTTGATGTTGAGATGTGTCTGTTACTTGAACTCTGTGAAGCATTTATTTGGGCTGCAATCTGAGGCTGGTAACTCTAATGAACTGATCCTCTGCAGCAGAGGTAACTCTGGGTCTTCCTTTCCTGTGGCGGTCCTCATGAGAGCCAGCTTCATCATAGCGCTTGATGGATTTTGCGATTGCACGTGAATAAACTTTCAAAGTTCTTGACATTTTCCAGATTGACTGACCTTCATGTCTTAAGGTAATGATGGACTGTCGTTTCTCTTTGCTTATTTGAGCTGTTCTTGCCATAATATGAACTTGGTCTTCTACCAAACAGGGCTATCTTTTGTATATCACCTCTACCTTGTCACAACACAACTGATTGGCTCATTAAGAAGGAAAGAAATTCCACAAATGAACTTTTAACAAGGCACACCTGTTAATTTAAATGCATTCCAGGTGACTACCTSATGAAGCTGGTTGAGAGAATGCCAAGAGTGTGCAAAGCTGTCATCAAGGCAAAGGTTGGCTACTTTGAAGAATCTCAAATATAAAAAATATTTTGATTTCTTTAACACTTTTTATGTATGATTCCATGTGTCATTTTAGAGTTTGCTGTCTTCACTATTATTCTACAATGTAGRAAATAGTAAAAATAAAGAAAAATCCTGGAATGAGTACGTGTGTCCAAACWTTTAACTGAAAGTATACATGTTAGAATCACCATTGCCAGCGATTACAGCTGGGAGTCCTTCTGGGTACGTTTTTAAGAGCTTTGCACACCTGGATTGCACAATATTAGTACTTTTTTTCAAGCTCTTTCAAGTGTAGGCCAGTGACACAAAATCTCAATTTAATCAATTTTAAATTCAACMCAACAAAATGTGGAAAATGTGTGAATACATTCTGAAGGCACTGTAAAACAAGTTTTTGACTGCAGTGGGCCTTTATAGAGTCGATGTCCACGTCTATGTCTCATTCTACCGCATCCACCAATGACGGCCTTCCGCATCTGCGGTGGAAGATGGCCGAGCTACAGCGGTGTTTGTCAGACCATGAGACATCCCAAAAATTGTTCTTCACRCGAAAACGTCTGAAGTAGCGTGCAAACTGTTTGGCTACATATGAATATGCCTCTATGAAAAGCTGAGACTCTCACGAACACATACACGTCGGTTGTTTTGCTGACAGGTGTATAAAATTGAGGGCACAGCCATGCAATCTCCATAGACAAACATTGGCAGTAGAATGACCATACTGAAGAGCTCAAATACTTTTAACGTGGCACAGTCTTAGGATGCCACCTTTACAACAAGTCAGTTTGTCAAATWTCTGCCCTGCTATAGCAGCCCCGGTCAACTGTAAGTGCTGTTTTTGTTTAGTGGAAACGTCTAGGAGCAACAAAGGCTCAGCCGCGAAGTGGTAGGCCACACAAGCCCACAGAACATGATCGCCGAGTATTAAAGCGCGTAGTGCGTAAAAATAGTCAGTCCTCAGTTGTAGCACTCACTACAGAGTTCCAAATGACCTCTGAAAGCAACATCATCTGTTCGTCGGGAGCTTCATTAAGTGGGATTCCATGGTTGAGCAGCCACACACAAATCTAAGATCAGCATGCGCAATGCCTGCGTCGGCTGGAGTGGTGTAAAGCTCGCCGCCATTGGACTCAGTGGAAACGCGCTCTCTGGAGTGAAGAATCACGCTTCACCATCTGACAGTCCGACAGACGAATCTGGGTTTGGCAGATGCCAGGAGAACGCTACCTGCCCCAATGTATAGTGCCAGCTGTAAAGTTTGGTGGAGGAGGAATAATTATCTGGGGCTGTTTTTTATTGTTCGGGCCCCTTAGTTCCAGTGAAGGGAAATCTTAAYGCTACAGCATACCTGTGCTTAGCTCTATTCCGACATTCTAGATGAGTCTGTGCTTCCATCTTTGTGGCATCAGTTTGGGGAAGTCTCTTTCCTGTTTCAGCATGACAATGCCCCCRTGCACAAAGCGAGGTCCATACAGAAATGGTTTGTCGAGATCGGTGTGGAAGAACTTAACTGGCCTGCACAGAGCCCTGACCGCAACCCCATCGAACACCTTTGGGATGGATTGGAACGCCGACTGTGAGCCAAGCCTAATCGCCCAACATCAGTGCCCAACCTCACTGATACTCTTGTGGCTGAAAGGAAGCAAATCCCTGCAGCAATGATCCAACATCTAGTGGAAAACCTTCCCAGAAGAATGGAGGTTGTTATAGCAAAGGGGGGACCAACTCCATATTAATGCCCATGATTTTGGAATGAGATGTTAGACGAGCAGGTGTCCACATACCTTTGGTCATGTAGTGTATATCTATATGGAAGTAGTTTAGTGCAAAAGAAAAATGGGGTAAATATGGGTAAAAAAAAAAATACTAATAATTTCCGTATCTTTCTTATATCTCTCAGCTATAGGACAGAAACTTTAAAACAAAATTCCTTTGCATACATTTTTTGGACTATGTATGAATCTGTTATTCAATGTGTTTCTATGGGCTAATAACAGTAAGGCCAAATTCAATGTTTCATCARATATTTGTTTTATATACAGTATATATATATTTTTTTGTTATATACCTAAAGGGTTCCTAAAACTCTAAATCAAATAGCTAAATGATCCTTGGTATGACCATCTTAAAACAATTCCATATGTTAGCCTGGTAGAAGCCCCCTCCCCCTGCCTAACTATTTACTAGCCAGGTTGCACAACAACAAGTGCTTCATACGGTAACATTTTGGCTGCTGCTGTATTTTCTACTCTATTAGTCTGTTATATTTCGATGTCTGTCAAACTAAATATGTACTGTCCTCCTTTTCCTTTTCTCCTGGTGCAGGTTGTGCATGAGATCGACTCCCTCACGTGTGACCTACAGCTGGAGGAGGAGATGACAGACAGTTCCAAGACAGACACCCTGAACAGCAGCTCTAGCAGCACCACCACCACCACCACAACCTCCAGCATCGACAAGATCAAGATCGCCMTCTTTAGGCCCCCGTCTGTCAGCCACGCCATCCTGACCGTGATGAAGAAGCCCCACCCTCCGCTGCCCCCTCCCAGGCTGACACCTATCAAAGCAGAGGAGCACAACAAGAACCCACTATCAGGGAGCCTACTAGCCAAGGCTAACGGGACTCTTATGCGTAATGGTSTTTTCCCAGGGAAGCCAAACAGAGACTTATCGTGCTGCATCTCTAATAGTACAAAGGAAGAGAGAAGACTTATGCCAATGCCTTTGCTACGGCATGAAAAGACCAAATGCCCCCAGGCAACCCGGGAGAGGGTCCGATTCAGTGAAAAGGTCCAGTATCACGGGTACTGCCCCGACTGTGACCTGCAATATGACGTTGACAACACAGATATGCACTTACAGACAGAATTTACTGATGACATGAGCCCTGTCCATCAGTGTTCCTCCTCCTCACCACCATCCCAGCTCATGTTAGAAAATGGCGGCCTCAGTGTCAGCCATAGTTTCCCTCCTACAAAACTGCCTTGTGTGCCTCATTCTAACCCTTCCCTGAAACCACAGAAAACCATCCTTCGAAAATCAACCACCACAACGGTTTGATGTTAATCACCCTTAATTTAAATATTTCTAAATAATTTATAGTGTTTTCTATTTCATGAGCACTTTCTACTCCAGTCAAACGTGGATTATCTAAACGATGAGGAAAAATGAGTGCTAGAAGACGTGGCCATGAGCTCAGAAATGCACAAGGAGAGAATGAACGGTGAGGTGAGTGAGTGGCATCTAACAACTGTCCTGCTAGTGTACGGGTTTGGCAGGATTGGTTTGAGAGATGTGAAGTAACATTGTATCATATTTTTGGGGGGGATTTTTTAGAAACAAGAAGCTGTGTTAGAACATGTCATTCATTTATGCTCTGGATTAAACAACAAATCAAGCTTGCCTCAAATCCGACCGCTGACCCAGATTCTACAGTACACCTCTGTGTATAGGGCTGAGACAGTAAYACAATGATGGCATATAGTAGCTTTTGTCACCCGCTATTGCTTCACTGCCATACTTCACTTCTTGAGATGGGGAGGGTGTCACACTACTGAATCTAGAGCAACATCTACTGGTGGCTTAGGTTATAGGAAGATGTAAAATAAATATAGTCACATTGAGTTTAGCTTGCGAAGACAWACCATGTCAAATCTCCCATGGTGGACTGAACAGACACTATTCAAAAGTGTTTAACCTCAGATGTTTTGAGGTTAAATCTTAGTTAGATGTATTACCATTCAACATATGTTGGTATTTTAATCTTAATTTACCATACATTTATAGAACTGTAATTAAACAGTAGTGGCCGTGTGTGGGTGCTTTATTATGTTATCRTGTCATTCAGAAAGGAATGATCAAAAGGGTATGAAAGCACAAAGCATTTCAGTGCTTTGGAAGGGAAGAAATTAGGCATACCCTGGAGGTGGATGGAAATAGTAGCACCTCCTACTAGCAAGCCTTCTAATGAGCAGGATTAGGCTATTACTGTGCCGATAACACTATTTCATACTGCCTTTGTACCAACACAAATGTTGACAATGCTCTAAAGTAGACATGGGAAAGCAATGTGTGTGTAAAATGTGTGTGAGTCTGTGTGAACAAAGACAAAAAGTGGGATGTGAACGCTGCTGAGATTCAATGCATGATGTCTTTGCTCTCATGGACAAGCTTACTAACCCGCATTCAACATTTAGAWAGGGATTGGTGCTTATTCAAGCATTTTAAATAAACAGAAACATGAAAAAAATGTAACAAACATGAGGAATGCCATGAAGGATGTAGCGATATCAGCTTATGCCCTGCAGGCTTGCTTCGCCCGGTCGCATTGTGGATAAGATTAGTAAAAAAACATTTTATTCTGGAGAAATAAAATAAATGTGTTAACCTTCATCAAGTAGTACAGCTCTATGTATGTCATATTGAATACTAACAAATGAAGAACAATTCCCTTGAAATACATAAATGCATAAATGTACTAAAAGGAAATGGGCATTGTAGGGTGATCAGAAAAGACTWCCACAAGAGTGTGCCCACAGCAGAACTATATATAGAGATATCTATCGCAATGATGAATCCCACCCACCCAGCTACAGTACATGATCTGCATGTGCCTGTGGGTGGGAAACTATTCCAGACATTTAGAATGATGGTGTAAAACTTATTGTGCAAAACTCTAACATCCATTGAGCTGATGGTTAAAAATTCTGCGTGACATCATCGCTTGCCGACCTGGCAAAGAGGAATATGCATAAATGTGACACAATTACAGTTGTTTCAATTAACAATTAGCTATCATACTCTTCTATATCGTACTACAGTGCCAGACACAATTGTTGATATACTCAACATGTATCACTTGGTTAGGTCTTTAATTTCAATTGGATACATGCTTTCTAAATTGAAATAAAGTGAAAAGACATTAAACAAAATGGAAAGTGAAATATGACAAGACAAATAATACAGTTTTGTTCCAGAGGCGTTCCATCTATAATGGAGATATCAAAATAGTGATCACCTACAGTACATTATCAAAACATTAGAGTGCTAATAATACATCTCATACATATTAGGAGAGAGAGAGAGAGAGAGAGAGAGAGAGAGTTTGAGAAAGTTGTGAAGCAATGTCAATCTAAGATTATTATGCTCCTTTGGAGACTATTAAAAGGAGACACATCAGATTATTATGCTCCTTTGGAGACTATTAAAAGGAGAGACATCAGATTATTATTGCTCCTTTGGAGACTATTAAAAGGAGAGACATCAAGATTATTATGCTCATTTGGAACTATTAAAAGGAGACACATCAGATTATTATGCTCCTTTGGAGACTATTAAAAGGAGAGACATCAGATTAATTATTGCTCCCTTTGAGACGAGAAGGAGAGGCATTATGATTATTATGCTCCTTTTGAGACTTAAAAGGAGAGACATCAGATTATTATGCTCCTTTGGAGACTAAAGGAGAGACATCAGATTATTATGCTCCTTTGGAGACTAAAAGGAGAGACATCAGATTATTATGCTCCTTTGGAGACTGAAAGGAGAGACATCAGATTATTATGCTCATTTGAAACTATTAAAAGGAGACACATCAGAATTATTATGCTCCTTTGGAGACTATTAAAAGGAGAGACATCCGATTATTATGCTCCTTTGGAGACTATTAAAAGGAGAGACATCAGATTATTATGCTCCTTTGGAGACTATTAAAAGGAGAGACATCAGATTATTATGCTCCTTTTGAGACTATTAAAAGGAGAACATCAGATTATTATGCTCCTTTGGAGACTATTAAAAGGAGAGACATCAGATTATTATGCTCCTTAAGAGCTATTAAAAGGAGAGATAATCAGATTATTATGCTCCTTTTGAGAGTATTAAAAGGAGAGACATCAGATTATTATGCTCCTTTGGAGACTATTAAAAGGAGAGACATCAGATTATTATGCTCCTTTGGAGACTATTAAAAGGAGAGACATCAGATTATTATCTCCTTTGGAGACTAAAAGGAGAGACATCAGATTATTATGCTCCTTTGGAGACTGAAAGGAGAGACATCAGATTATTATGCTCATTTGGAAACTATTAAAAGGAGACACATCAGATTATTATGCTCCTTTGGAGACTATTAAAAGGAGAGACATCCGATTATTATGCTCCTTTGGAGACTATTAAAGGAGAGCATCAGATTATTATGCTCCTTTGGAGACTATTAAAAGGAGAGACATCAGATTATTATGCCTCTTTGGAGACTATAAAAGGAGAGACATCAGATTATTATGCTCCTTTGGAGACTATTAAAAGGAGAGACATCAGATTATTATGCTCCTTTGGAGACTATTAAAAGGAGAGACATCAGATTATTATGCTCCTTTGGAGACTATTAAGAGAGACATCAGATTATTATGCTCCTTTGAGACTATTAAAAGGAGAGATAATCAGATTATTATGCTCCTTTTGAGAGTATTAAAAGGAGAGACATCAGATTATTATGCTCCTTTGGAGACTATTAAAAGGAAGACATCAGATTATTATGCTCCTTTGGAGACTATTAAAGGAGAGACATCAGATTATTATGCTCCTTTGGAGACTATTAAAAGGAGAGACATCAATTATTATGCTCCTTTGGAGACTATTAAAAGGAGAGACATCCATTATTATTGCTCCTTTGGAGACTATTAAAAGGAGAGACTCAGATTATTATGCTCCTTTGGAGACTATTAAAAGGAGAGACATCAGATTATTATGCTCCTTTTGAGACTATTAAAAGGAGAGACATCAGATTATTATGCTCCTTTGGAGACTATTAAAAGGAGAGACATCAGATTATTATGCTCCTTTAGAGACTATTAAAAGGAGAGATAATCAGATTATTTATGCTCCTTTTGAGAGTATTAAAAGAGAGAGACATCAGATTATTATGCTCCTTTGGAGACTATTAAAAGGAGAGACATCAGATTATTATGCTCCTTTGGAGACTATTAAAAGGAGAGACATCAGATTATTATGCTCCTTTGGAGACTATTAAAAGGAGAGACATCAGATTATTATGCTCTTTAGAGACTATTAAAAGGAGAGATAATCAGATTATTATGCTCCTTTGGAGACTATTAAAAGGAGAGACATCAGATTATTATGCTCCTTTGGAGACTATTAAAAGGAGAGACATCAGATTATTATGCTCCTTTGGAGACTATTAAAAGGAGAGACACAGATTATTATGCTCCTTTGGAACTATTAAAAGGAGAACATCAGATTATTATGCTCCTTTGGAGACTATTAAAAGGAGAGACATCAGATTATTATGCTCCTTTGGAGACTATTAAAAGAGAGACATCAGATTATTATGCTCCTTTGGAGACTATTAAAAGGAGAGACATCAGCTGCATCTCCTTTTTTAAGATAAACAATATTGCAATTGGGACTTGTTTGTTTTTCAAATGATGATACAGCTGTACAGATCTACCGTCAAGAATTTGTCAAGTGGAAGAATTGGTCAAGAGACTATGAAGAATGTACGAAATACACACAGTTCCTCTGTCTGCCACTTCCTCTGTCTGCCACTTAAAATGCAGAAGATTTTATGTCACCCAGAAACTGTAAAGAAAGGGACAGTATCAACATTCTACTATAATGTGTAATCACCATTGAAGTAATCCATTTGAATTTGATGATTAGATAAAGATATTTAGTCAAAGTACAAGGCATTCAGGTTGACCAACATCTATCTGTGAGTTAGAAAGTGTAAGGTTCCAACCACATACTGGATTATTGATGCTGGCTATTATGGTGTAGCTGCATGCACATCAAAAACATAAGAGAATTCACAATGTACTATTTTGTTCACAATTTTTGTGATTTTATTAACAAATAAGTTTAATGTAACCTTGAATGCACTGAAAGGAATTGTGCAATAATGTTCTGACCAAAAAAACATCCCCATCCTTTTATTTGAATTGTGGTCATGTTCTTTTTTAATCTGTTCATTCCCATGGCTACTGCTGTTATGCAAGTTCAATTGCATTTCCCTCTTCCTATCAGAATGCTMACATTAATGTGTTTTCCTTGTTTCCCCTGCAGGTCCTTCTGGGTAAAAGTGGAAACAGCCTTTACTGACATGAAACGGATCAATTTTGGTTCATCATACAGTCACTGAGAACGAGGCTCCCTACCTTTGACAGAATACCAGATCCTCTGAGCCAAGGCCATATAATTAATCCTCATAGAGAATTGGAAGACATAGTAGCACAGTTTTATTCATGGGAGAAGCATGGTAAAAGTTCAAATGTAATGCAAACATAAGATGAAAACATTGCATCCAAATGTGACTGGTTCATTTACAATTGAAATGGAGATTCTATGTATAATTRTAGGCAGTGGAATTACTGATGTCCCCAGCATTCTGAGAACTCTTCAAGGGTGGGAAGTCTGCTTATAGCAGACATTCCTATTGAAGGTGAGAGAGAAACCAAACCATGTTCATGTAACTTTTTTTATGACATCATTTGAACAAGAACAGACACTCTCAGTTCATAATTGTATCTGTTGGTTATAGGATTTTGTGAATTATGGGATATTAGACATAAACAGCCAGTAAAATCTGCTGGACAAGATTTGTTGATCTGCAGTGACTGCTCTTAATATACAGGAACATGAAATACACACATGTGTCATATTGAAAATCCAACATACAATATGAGGCAACTTAAATGGCTAAAATATAGGAATTGAGGATGTTCACTAATTTGTGTTCGGAATACTATGTTGAGCGTATAGAAATCTATGTGTGATCAATGTCATACAAGTTGCTTGCAAAGATATGGCATGCACTTAAAGAATAACTTGCATTACATTTTATTTGTATATATTTATATATTTATAAAACATTTCTACAGAGATTGTAACATTTAAAAAKAGGATATTTTTTTTATTCYGTGGGATGAAAGGCGTGTTTTAAAGAAGGCTGTCATTCTTCTGCAAGTACATGCGTTTCTGCAGGGCATATCTGGATAATTTATTTCTATAGTGAGAGAGTATATATATATATATATATATAAATAAATAAATAAACACATTATTGTTATGGTATAGGGGCGGAACATTTTTTGTAAAATGTGAAAGCAAACTAGATTAAACCAAATACATTGTTGTGCTTATCAGGGGAGGCATGATACTGAATGAACGCATGACTGATTCTTTTTCCACTTCCTCCTGTCATCGCTGTGGTCTGCTATGCATTTCCTGGAGAGGCTGTTAGGACCTGATGCCCCTTCCACCAACTGGAGTGCACCTCACTTCGGCTCACCCTTAGTCGATGCGGACTTTGTGACTGTGTTCTCTCTGGGAAGAAAAACCCATTGTCAATGACGTGTTGGGGAAACAATGTCCACATCTTTGGACATCATTTGCACTTTGCACTTATGTTAGTCTTTATACTTTGTTTTTCCTTTAACATGTTAATTACAGAATCATTTCAAGTATGTGTTGATTGTGTTGATTTGAAATGGTAATGCCTGCTTCTAAAGCTATTTGAAAGGTCAATGACCTACAGTATATCACCCCGCTGTAAGTCAAATGAAAAAGWTAGTATTAATACTCATCCAAGCTAGTGCTACTGTCATTATTATCTCAGATTTTCAGTGAGAGTCAAAAACCTATTTCAAAGTGAATGAACATAMGAGGCAAAAGGAAGACAATTGATATCTGGGCTCCTGAGTGGCGCAGCAGTCTAAGGCACTGCATCTCAGTGGAAGAGGGGTCACTGCAGTTCCTGGTTTGAATCCAGGCTGCATCACAGTGTTTGGGAGTCCATAGGGTTGGCGCATAATTGGCCCAGCGTCATYTGGGTTTGGCTGGGGTAGGCCGTCACTRTAAATAATAATTTGTTCTTAACTGACTWGCCTGGTTMAATATKTTTTTWAATCATTGTACCATGTAAGACCATCGTCCCAAGTAGCTGAAGACGTTCGATGTAAAAAACAAACAAGGACTGAATAGAATTATAATACCCATAGATTCTCCATTTGTAATCAAAGGAACTGGGTCAAATAGATCCCTCTGATAGTGGTCTACCTTTGTTCAAGAGCCCCAGCTGTTGCTAGAGCAGATTTTTCTGCAACTCAGAGATGACTGGAGGCACACTTCCAGAGGTGTCATCCATGATACTACACTGTGTAAGGAAATGTAGTTGGCTAAACTACACTAAATATACACGTGTATGTGGACACCCCTTCAAATTAGTGGATTCAGCTATTTCAGCCACACCCGTTGCTGACAGGTGTATAAAATCGAGCACACAGCCATGCAATCTCCATAGACAAACATTGGCAGTAGAATGGCCATACTGGAGAGCTCAGTGACTTTCAACGTGGCACCGTCATAGGATGCCACCTTTCCAACAAGTCAGTTTGTCAAATGTCTGCCCTGCTAGAGCTGCCCCGGTCAACTGTAAGTGATGTTATTGTGAAGTGGAAACCTCTAGGAGTAACAACGRCTCAGCCACGAAGTGGTAGGCCACACAAGCTCACAGAATGGGATCGCTGAGTGCTGAGGTRCGCAAAGCGTAAAAATCGTCTGTCCTTCGTTGCAACACTCACTACCGAGTTCCAAACTGCCTCTGGAAGMAACGTCAGCACAATAACTRTTTGTCGGGAGCTTCATAAAATGGGGTTCTATGGCCGAGCAGCTGCACACAAGCCTAAGATCACCATTCGCCAAGTGTTGGCTGGAGTGGTGTAAAGCTCGCTGCCATTGGACTCTGGAGCAGTGGAAACGCATTCTCTGGAGTGATGAATCCTACTACACCGGCTCTGACGCTCGTCGGATGTGGCAGAGCTTGAAAAATATTACGGACTACAGCCGCGAGCTGCCCAGTGACGCGAGCCTACCAGATGAGCTAAATGCCTTTTATGCTCGCTTCGAGGCAAGCAACACTGAAGCATGCATGAGAGCACCAGCTGTTCCGGACGACTGTGTGATCCCGCTATCCGTAGCCGATGTGAGCAAGACCTTTAAACAGGTCAACATTCATAAAGCCGCGGGGCCAGACGGAGTACCAGAATGTGTACTCAAAGCATGAGCGGACCAACTGGCAAGTGTCCTCACTGACATATTCAACCTCTCCCTGACCGAATCTGTAATACCTACATGTATCAAACAGACCACCATAGTCCCTGTGCCCGAGAAAACGAAGGTAACCTGCCTAAATGATTTACCGCCCCATAGCACTCACGTCGGTAGCCATGAAGTGCTTTGATAGGCTGTTCATGGCTCACATAACACCATCATGCTGGAAACCCTAGACCCACTCCAATTTGCATACCCCCCCAACAGATCCACAGATGACGCAATCTCAATCACACTCCACACTGCCCTTTCCCATCTGGGACTAAACACTAAGGACACTAAGGACACTGGGACTAAACACCTCCCTCTGCAACTGGATCCTTGACTTCCTGACTGGCCACCCCCAGGTTGTAAGGGTAGGCAACAACACATGTGTCATGCTGATCCTCAACACTGGGTGCCCTCAGGGGTGCGTGCTTAGTCCCCTCCTGTACTCCCTGTTCACCCACGACTGTGTGGCCAAGCATGACTCCAACACCATCATTAAGTTTGCTGACGACACAACAGTGGTAGGCCTGATCACCGACAACGATGAGACAGCCTATAGGATGGAGGTCAGAGACCTGGCAGTGTTGTGCCAGGACAACAACCTCTCCCTTAATGTGAGCAAGACAAATGAGATGATTTGGGACTATAGGAAAAGGAGGGCCAAACAGGCCCCCATTCTCATCGACGGGGCTGAAGTGGAGCGGGTTGAGAGTTTCAAGTTCCTTGGTGTTCACATCACCAAAGAACTATTATGGTCCAAACCCACCAAGACAGTTGTGAAGAGGGCACAACAAAAGCTTTTCCCCCTCAGGAGACTGAAAAGATTTGGCATGAGTCCCCAGATCCTCAAAAGGTTCTACAGCAGCACCATCGAGAGCATCCTGACCGGTAGCATCACCGCCTGGTATTGCAACTGCTCGGCATCTGACCCTACAGTGGGTAATGCGTACGGCCCAGTACATAACTGGGGCCAAGCTTCCTGACATCCAGGACCTATATACTAGGCTGTGTCAGAGGAAGGCCCAAAAMATTGTCAAAGACTCCAGTCACTCCACTCATAGACTGTTTTCTCTGCTACCGCACGGCAAGCGGTCCTGGAGCACCAAGTCTAGGACCAAAAGGCTCCTTAACACCTTCTACCCCCAAGTCTAAGACTGATTTGAATCACGCTTTACCATCTGGCAGTCCGACGGACGAATCTGGGTTTAGCGGATGTCAGGAGAACGCTACCTGCCCCAATGCATAKTGCCAACTGTAAAGTTTGGTGGAGGAGGAATAATTATCTGGGGCTGTTTTTTATGGTTTGGGCCCCTTAGTTCCAGTGAAGGGAAATCTTAACGCTACAGCATACAATGACATTCTATACGATTCTGTGCTCCAACTTTGTGGCATCAGTATGACAATGCCCCCATGCACAAAGCGAGGTCCATATAGAAATGGTTTGTCTAGATTAGTGTGGAAGAACAGGGCCTGCACAGAGCCCTGACCTCAACCCCTGCGAGCCAGGCCTAATCGCCCAACATCCGTGCCCGACCTCAGTAATGCTCGTGGTTGAATGGAAGCAAGTCCCTGCAGAAATGTTCCAATATCTAGTGGAAAGCCTTCCCAGAAGAGTGGATGCTCTTATAGCAGCAAAGGTGGGACCAACTCCATATTAATGCCCATGATTTTGGAATGAGCTGTTCGACGAGCAGGTATCCACATACTGTTGCTCATGTAGTGAATATTAACACCTTATTGTTTTACTGTCAATGGGTTAAAAGCAAAACAAGAGTCCAGAAACAACCCCTTACACCCACGTTGTGTGACAGACTGCAGAGTCTYACCGCCTCTTCCACCCCTATAATGCCATTGATTTATCGGATCAGGCGTGTCTGGCAGGCTGGGCATRCCATGTGCGCTAGTTTAGAACCATTCTACAACCTCCCGGCGCGAGCGTAGCCGCGAACGTGGCCTACGGGCGGTCAGTAACAAGCTGTATCTTTGTTTGTTTGGTTTGTGGCTGGGGTCGGCATGGCGGATAGTTCAGATGGTAGCGTTAGGGCAACTGTTATTGTTAATGATGATATAACCAGTGACGATCAGCTATTTACACCTGTTGTAAATAGGAGGAACAGGAGTAAGATAAATCGCAATGAGGGTGATGGAGGGATGAATACTGGAAACCATGAGTGTTGAGAGTAGATCTGTAAAGCGCAGGACCACTAGACAAAGAGGTTGGAGTAGAAAGTTATAAAGTTATGGTAGTGTTCCCAGAACCAGCAAGTAAGTACTTCCATCCTTTGCATTTGACAAAAATATTTGGGAAGAGATTGGGGTTATTAAGGATGCCCAACCGCTGGGTTAGGGGAAGGTCCTGATCACTGCAAACAGTACAATTCAGCAGGAGAAAGTTTTGAAATTGAACTCACTAAATGGGGGTCGGGTGGAATGTCACATTCCCAGTACTATGTCTAAAATGAGAGTAGTAATTGCTGGAATGCCAATGGAAATGGAAGAAGTTAAGGCTTCCCTGAAAGGAGGAAAAGGATGAAAAGCAGAAGAAGTGGCAGTCGAGTGGACACTAMAACTGTACTGTTAGAATTTGAAGGGAACCTGCAGAATAGGGTGCAGCTAGGATCCCTCAGTTATCCGGTTAGAGAGTACGTGCCGTCTCCACTTCTGTGCTTCAAGTGCCAAYGGATGGAGCATGTTGCTAATGTGTGCAAAGGTAAAATGAGATGTGCAAAGTGTGGTAGGGATCACGTGTATGGGAAATGTGGGCCTGATGCTAAAGTTAAATGTTATAACTGTGAGGGAGGATGTGAAGTACAACAGAAAGCCATATGGAAGCGCAGAGGTACACAATTACAAACAAGGTATCCTATGCTGAGACTATTTGGAAAGTGAATAACAAACCTAGTGTTCAAAATACTCCAGATACAACATATTGGCAGATAGTGGTCGCTCCGAGGACGCCAATGGAACGCTAGGAGTTTGATTGCCAATGGACAAGAATTTTAAAAAGTGTGTACATGATTTAGATGTTTTACAGGACGTGGTGTGTGTAAAGGAAACATGGTTTAAACCCCAATTGGATTATATTATAACTGAGTTTATCTCTGTGAGAAGTGATGGAAATAGAGTTTTCGGTGGTGGGTGTGCTACATTTATTAAAGAAGATGTAGCACTTAGAGAGATTCATGGTTTCAAAGAACATGAATGTGTGGCACTGGAGATTTGTAGARAAGGGGGTAATATCACATTGCTTAATTACTATAATCCTTGTAAACCCGTCTCTGTATCTGAATCTAGTTGCGATATCCAGTAAAGGTGACAAGGAGATATAGTATGGTGTGGAGATTTCAGTGTGCATAACAGCTTGTGKGGCAGCAATACAAGACTTTATGGAGCGAAGGGGACTAGTTGGTATAAATGATGTTCGGGGGACATGGATAAATGTGACTAGAGGTACATTGTCATGCTTAGATCTTACATTGGGTCCTCCTCCATTGCTGGTACACAGTATGTGAGTGGGGTGTGAAGATAGAATCCACAACAGGTAGTGATCATTTTCCAGTCACATGCAACATAGATCTTGAAGTACAGTATCGGTCAAAAGTTCGGACACACCTTCTCATKCCAGGGTTTTTCTTTATTTTTGCTATTTTCTACATTGTAGAATMATAGTGAAGACATCAAAACTATGAAATAACACATATGGAATCATGTAGTAACCAAACATGTGTTAAACAAATCCAAATATATTTTATATTTGAGATTCTTCAAAGTAAGCCACCTTTGCCAGCTTTGCACACCCTTGGCATTCTCTCAACAAGCTTCATGGGGTGTCCACGGGAATGCGTTTAAATGAAAACACGTGCCTTATTAAAAGTTCATTTGTGGAACTTTCTTTCCTTCTTAATGCGTTTGAGCCAATCAGTTGTGTTGTGACAAGGTAGGGGGGTATACATAAGATAGCCTTATTTGGTAAAATACCAAAGTTCATAGTGTCACGACTTCCGCCGAAGTCGGCCTCCTCTCGTTGTTCGAGGCGGCGTTCGGCGGTACGACGTTACCGGCTTTCCAGCCATCGCCGCTCCATTTTTCCATTGTTCCATTTGTTTTGTCTTGTTTCCGGCACACCTGGTTTTCATCCCTAATCACACTGCATGTATTTATTCCTCTGTTCCCCTGTCACGTTCCTGACCTTATTTCCTTTGTTTTGTCTTCATTTAGTTGGTCAGGACGTAAGTGGGTGGGTATAGTCTATGTTCTATGTTTCTAGGTTAGGTTTGTCTTATTGGCCTGATATGGTTCTCAATCAGAGGCAGGTGTTTTACGTTGTCTCTGATTGGGAACCATATTTAGGTTGCCTGTTTTCACTATTGGTTTGTGGGTGATTGTTCCTGTTCGTGCGTTCATGTGTTCTATGTTCACTAGTTCAGGACTCTAGCTTCGTTGGTTTTCGTCTGTTTATTGTTTTTGTTCGTATTGAAAAAGTATTCCAATAAATATGGAAACGTACCACGCTGCGTTTGGTCCTCCTCTCTTTCCACCGACGAAAGACGTTACACAAAGACATGGAGGGGATGTGAAATTGTTTTTGTTACATGTTTGTGTGTATGCGCCAGGCTGGGTTTTTCCCCGTTATTCCGTGGCTTTTCACGAGGGATGTTGATTGTACAAAATTTGCTAMATTTTTGTGACAGTTTCGCGCATAGCACTTTTACCTTTGGCTGGAGGTTTTGACGCAGTGGCATCTGTCTGTTTTATTTGCCTCTGCCTTAATAAAGTGTGCGCCTGTTCACAACTCTYTGCTCTCCTGCACCTGACTTCTCCACYAGTAGCGCACACCTTGACACATAGTATGGCAAGAACAGCTCAAATAAGCAAAGGGAAACAACAGTCCATCATTACTTTAAGACATGAAGGTCAGTCAATCYGGAGAATTTCAAGAACTTTCACGTKCAGTTGCAAAAACCATCAAGCGCTATGATGAAATTGGCTCTCAAAGACCGCCACAGGAAAGGAAGACCCCGTTACCTCTGCTGCAGAGGATAAGTTCATGAGAGTTAACTGAACCTCAGACTGCAGCCCAAATAAATGCTTCAGAGTTCAAGTAACAGACACATCTCAACATCAACTGTTCAGAGGAGACTG
>NC_036855.1:4547688-4558956 GCF_002910315.2 Salvelinus sp. IW2-2015
GAGGTACCGGAGCGCCAAGTCTAGGACCAAAAGGCTCCTCAACAGCTTCTACCCCCAAGGTAGCAGTGAAAACAGTCTAAGGACAATCATTTGTTTATCTCTGACAAAGGACTATCATTTGTTTATCAACAGGACAATGACCCAAAACACACCTCCAGGCTGTGTAAAGGCTATTTGACCAAGGAGAGTGATGGAGTGCTGCATCAGATGACCTGGCCTACACAATTACCCGACCTCAACCCAATTGAAAYGGTGTGGGATGAGTTGGACCTCAGTGAAGGAAAAGCAGCCAAACAAGTGCTCAGCACATGTGGGAACTCTTTCAAGACTGTTGGAAAAGCATTCCTTATGAGGCTGGTTGAGAGAATGCCAAGAGTGTGCATAGCTGTCACCAAGACAAATGGTAACTACTCTGAATAATTTGTTTAACACTTTKKTTGGTTACTACATGATACCCAATGTGTTATTTCATAGTTTTGATGTCTTCACTATTATTCTGCAATGTAGAAAATAGTGCAAATAAAGAAAAACCCTTGAATGAGTAGGTGTGTCCAAACCTTTGACTGGTACTGTAAGTATACAGGTGGTAGACGAAAGATAGTTCCTTGGTGCCTGAAGTATGTAATAAAGCCATCAATGATCGTGATAATGCTTTTAAAACTTTGAAGAATAATTTGACATTTGATAGCATGATAGTCTCTCAGGGAAAGAGAGTGTTGGCTAGGAAAGTCATTAAGAACGCAAAGAAAGGTGCATGGCAGGAATTCTGTTYTTCTATAGGAAGTGAGGGATGTTTGGAAAATGTTAAAGAGGATGATGGGGAAAGGAAAGACAGTACAGATAACTGTGTTAGTTGAGGACGATGTTATGGCTGTTTCAAACAAAGAAAAAGCAGATGCGATGCTCTAGGAAGAGATTTTGCAGCAGAGCAATAAAGTTCACAATCTAAGTGATGAACGTAAAAGATGTAAGGAAGAAAAGCTAAGAACGCATGAAGATGGAAACCGTAAGAAATGTGATTCTGGATTATCTCTGGATGCTGAATTCGCCACGTTTGAAATAACGAGGTCTTTGGTTGCACTGCTCCAGGTCAGGATTGATTATGCTACATTTTGTTTAAACATCTGCCTACAGAAGTTTTAGGAAAGATTTTGATTTAATTAAACAACATATGGAGGACAGGAGTGCTACCATCAGAATCTGCATATGCTTTTTGTGAAGCYTGGTAAAGATCCATCCAGTCCTGCTAGTTATAGACCTCGACAACCACCTCGACAACCACTGTGATTATTATTATTTGACCCTGCTGGTCATCTATGAACATTTGAACATCTTGTTCAAATGTTCTGTTATAATCTCCATCCGGCACAGCCAGAAGAGGACTGGCTCATAGCCTGGTTCCTCTCTAGGTTTCTTCCTAGGTTCTGTCCTTTCTAGGGAGTTTTTCCTAGCCACCATGCTTCAACATCTGCATTGCTTGCTGTTTGGGGTTTTAGGCTGGGTTTCTGTACAGCACCTTGTGACATCAGCTGATGTAAGAAGGGCTTTATAAATAAATTGTATTGATTGATTGATTGATTGATTGATTGATTGATATTGCACTTGCATCAAATCTCTGTAAATTAATGGAAAAGTTGATTGTAGGAAGATTGATGTATTATCTGTAACATAGGGGTCTATTAAGTCCACACCAGAGTGGATTCAGAAAATGAAGAACTGGCCTTGATGCATTAGTTAAAGTTAGTACTGGAGGTGACCAAGGCTTTGGCAATGAAGGAAGTGATGTCAATAGCATATATATWTTTTTTACAATTATTTATCCCTTTTTCTCTCCAATTTCATGGTATCCAATTGGTAGTTACAGTCTTGTCTCATCGTTGCAACTCCCGTATGGACTCGGGAGAGGCGAAGGTCGAGAGCGTTGCGTCCTCCGAAACACAACCCAACCAAGCTGCACTGCTTCTTGACACAACGCCCACTTAACCGGAAGCCAGCTGCACCAAACGTGTCTGAGGAAACAAACGACACCTGGTGACCGTGTCAGCGTGCACTGACAGGAGTCGCTAGAGCACGATGGACAGGACATCCCTGCCAGCCAAACCCTCCCCTAACCCGGCGATGCTGGGCCATTGTGTGCCGCCCCATGGGTCACCCGGTCACGGCAGCTGCAACAGAGCCTGGGACTCGATTCCAGAATCTCTCGTGGCACAGTGCGATGCAGTGCCTTAGACCACTGCGCCACTCGGGAGGCCGTTCAATAGTATATTTTGATATTGAAAAAAGCATTTATGATACAATGTGGCGGGAAGGTTTACTGATTAAATTGAATGAATAGGCAGGGGTGAGGGAGAATGATCTACTGGATTTCGGAGTTCTTGTTTGACCTAACCTTCCAGGTCAGGGTGGATTGGCGTTTATCAGAGGAATATGAGGTAAAAAATGGAATCCACAAGGGTAGTGCCTGTAGTCCTATCTTATTTCACATTGATGTTTGATGATATCTTTGGGGTATCGGACAGGTTATTAGGGCGGGTTTTATATGGCAGCATTGATGGGTTCCATTGGAAAATGGGACAGGAGTCATTCCTTACGCAAATAGAGACCAATGCAAGGTGCCTGTGTGTAGCAGTAAAAGGAATGGTCCTTATGCAATAGAGACATGCAAGGTGCTGTAGGTAGCAGTGAAAAAAAGGAATGGTCCTTATGCAATAGAGACAATTGCAAGGTGCTGGTGCTAGCAGTAAAGGAATGGCTTATGCAATAGAGATCAATGCAAGGTTGCTGTTGAGCAGTAAAGAAATGGTCCTTATGCAATAGAGACAATGCAAGGTGCTGTTGTAGCAGTAAAGGAATGGTCCTTATCATGGGGTTGTTGCCATGATGCCGTATGTAGTTCACTAATAAAAAGATTTAAGGAAGACGTCAGTGTTCAATTATATGCAATACGAATGGAAAGGGTAACAGAATTTAAGTATTTGGGGCAATGGTTTTATCAAAAGCTTACATGGAGACATATTACATATATTGATACTAAATATAAGAAAGTTTTAAATAGTTGGGCATGATTGGGGGGCAGATAGGAAATATTTACTGAATATTTAGCGTACTTTAGTGAGATTGTCCGAAGATTGAGTACTTTGTATATGGTTCTGCGGCTTTTACATCGCTGTTGCACCTTGATARGATGCAAGCGAGGGCATTTAAAACTACACCGGTTGAGGCTTCACAAGTAGATACTGGGGAAATGCCACTATCCCTGAGAAGAGTTAAGCCAGCCCTGGCATACTGGATTGAAGGGTAGTACGGTAGACCATCATATACTGACAGTACTGGAAGAGTGCTGGGAATATGAACAATATCAAAAGAGGGGTTTTGGCCCAGAGATTGGAAAAAGGTTTGCTGAATATGGACTCAGAGATGTTGTTATAGGGCCATCTGTGGCAATAGGAAATCTGCCACTGTGGTTTTATACAAGACCACATGTTGATCTGAAAAGAAACAGTGGTGTGAAGAAGATAATGAAGGAACAATAGTGGATCAATATAGTAGTAATACGTTTTATTCTTGTCTTGCAGTGTATACAGATGGTTCAAAGGATCCCATGAATGGGAAGACAGGAGCAGGTGTATTTATTCCTGATTTCAATATTAATCTATGCAAGAGACTAACAAATGATTTATCTGTATATTCAACAGAAATGCTTGCTATAATTGTTGGATTCCAATGGATAGAGGAGGCACAACCAAGAAGACTAGTAATATGTTGGGACTYTGCATCAGTTTAGTGTAGTTTAAGATCTGGAACGTCAGAACGTGATGATTTATGGGTAGAAATAATGATGCTGTTGTTTGGGTTACAAAAACATGGTATTGAAATTCAGATCTGTTGGATTCCAGCTCATACAGGAGTTAATGGAAATGACACAGTAGATATAATAACAAAAAGAGCAGTGAGAAAGAATATTGTGGATATAAGGGTGCCGTTGGGTAGAGGGGAAAATAAAACATTGATTCGGGAAAATGGGTTAGATTGCTGTCAGAGACAATGGGATGAAAGTAGTAAGGGCAGACATTGTTATAATACAATGAAATCTGCACGGGAGATAGTGTCATATAATGGGAACAGAAGGGAGAGGGTTATGTTGTGTAGGATGAGATTAGGGCTTGCGGGATTGAATTAATCTTTGAAATTGATAGGGAAACATGGTCCTGGAATGTGTAATGGCTGTATGGTAGAGGAAATGGTTGATCATGTATTATCATTTTGTGAAATGTATGATGTAGAAAGGGAGAGGTTGTTTGATAGGGTCAGAGAGGTTAGATGGGGAGTGGGTGGTATTTTGGGTGGGGGTAATGGGAGTAGTGAGGTTTGTTGGGAATTATTTTATTAGAAATTCTGGGTCAGTTAATTAAGAAAATATAGTGGTATAAATACAGTTGAAGTCGGAAGTTTACATACACCTTAGCCAAATACATTTAAACTCAGTTCTTCACAATTCCTGACATTTAATCCTAGTAAAAATTCCCTGTTTTAGGTCAGTTAGGATCACCATTTATTTTAAGAACGTGAAATGTCAGAATAATAGTAGAGAGAATGATTTATTTCAGATTTTATTTCTTTCATCACATTCCCAGTGGGTCAGAAGTTTACATACACTCAATTAGTATTTGTAGCATTGCCTTAAGTTGTTTTACTTGGGTCAAACGTTTCAGGTAGGCCTTCCACAACTTCCCACACTAAATTGGGTGAATTGTGGCCCATTCCTCCGACAGAAGCTGGTGTACTGAGTCAGGTTTTGTAGGCCTCCTTTGCTCGCACACGCTTTTCAGTTCTGCCCCACACATTTTCCATAGGATTTGAGGTCAGAGCTTTCTGATGGGCCACTTCCAATACCTTGACTTTGTTGTCCTTAAGCCATTTTGCCACAACTTTGTCATTGTCCATTTGGAAGATCCATTTCCACCAAGCTTTAACTTCTGACTGATGTCTTGAGATGTTGCTTGGAATATATCCACATATTTTCCTCCTCATGATGCCACATATTTTTGGGGAGTGCACTAGTCCCTCTGCAGCAAGCACCCCCACAACATGATGCTGCCACCCCCATGCTTCACGGTTTGGACGGTGTTCTTCGGCTTGCAAGATTCCCCCTTTTTCCTCCAAACATAACGATGGTCATTATGGCCAAACAGTTCTATTTTTGTTTCATCAGACAAGAGTACATTTCTCCAAAAAGTACCATATTTGTCCCCATGTGCAGTTGCAAACCGTAGTCTGGCTTTTTATATGGCGGTTTTGGAGCAGTGGCTTCTTCCTTGCTGAGCGGCCTTTCAAGTTATGTCAATATAAGACTAGTTTTACTGTGGATATAGATACTTTTGTACCTGTTTCCTTCAGCATCTTCACAAGGTCCTTTGCTGTTGTTCTGGATTGATTTGCACTTTTCACACCAAAGTACGTTCATCTCTAGGAGACAGAACGCATCTCCTTCCTGAGCGGTATGACGGCTGCATGGTCCCATGGTGTTTATACTTACGTACTACTGTTTGTACAGATGAACGTGGTACCTTCAGGCGTTTGGAAATTGCTCCCAAGGATGAACCAGACTTGTGGAGGTCTACAATTTGTTTTCTGAGGTCTTGTTCTGATTTCTTTTATATTTCCCATGATGTCAAGCAAAGAGGCACTGAGTTTGAAGGTAGGCCTTGAAATACATCCATAGGTACACCTCCAATTGACTCAAATGACGTCAATTAGCCCATCAGAAGCTTCTAAAGCCAAGACATCATTTTCTGGAATTTTCCAAGCTGTTTAACAGCACCAGTCAACTTAGTGTATGTAAACTTCTGACCCACTGGAATTGTGATACAGTGAATTATAAGTTAAATAATCTGTCTGTAAACAATTGTTGGAAAAATTACTTGTGTCATGCACAAAGTAGATGTCCTAGCCGACTATAGTCCTATAAGTATAGTTTGTTAACAAGAAATGTGTGGAGTGGTTGAAAAACGAGTTTTAATGACTCCAACCTAAGTGTATGTAAACTTCCGACTTCAACTGTAGGTCGTGACCGGCCTTACACTCCAGTACAGTAGGTGGCAGTGTATGCACCTGTCAGTTGGTTGTGATTTGCCAATAAAACTTAAAGAAGAACCTCCTGCACGGAGCGAGGGACAGCAAGTGTGCCTACTGCTGGTTAGCGTGATGCTGTGTCGAAAGAACACGTGACTGACTAGGGGGAAAAGAATGAAAGGCTAAAAAGAAAAAGACGAAAAAGAGCTTTAACAACACTGCAAGGTATGATAAACAACACTTGTGGAAATGGGACAATTGTATGTATATATATATATATATCGTTATATATTTAAATGAGACATCGTATTAAGTATCCAGTTTTAAGGCGAGGAAACTGTATTTGCTGACGTTGGATAATTTTCACTGTCTGGACCAAAAACATTTAGCCAGTTAGCTAGGGGCATCAAGCTAGGTGTGTGTTTGCTAGCTAACGTTAGCTTTCTTTCAGTAGTTGGATTGGCTAACTAGCACTGTTTTCAAGGGAGTTATTGGTAACGTTGCATCCTTGTGCTGATGACGTGTCAAATCTAAGCCATTGAAAGTATAGCTAGCTAACGTTATCCCTGAAACATTCATGTGTTGGTATTTATAGGCCGTTTTTTCCCCCTGTGGTGTGAGACTGTCCTTTTGTTTTCGAAATTACAGTGTAAGATTTGCGGTGTTTTTCCAGCTCCAGTGGAGAGAAAGGGGATGGTGAATTCTGACCTGCAATGCTGTTGTGAGATCAAACAGGCCTGCGGTAAAGGGTCTGTGAGTATAACGTTACATCCAGTCTTCGGCGCTATTGACTGAAAATGCTGTTAAATGTAAAACTTTTTTTTTGCACCACTACCCTGTTGTGATACTTAAAAAATGTATCACTGATTAGACTTACATTTACATTTAAGTCATTTAGCAGACGCTCTTATCCAGAGCGACTTATCTGGAAAGGTAAAATATATGTGGCAGAGCACTCACTTTCACCTGTTCAATCATATAACATCAGTGCCAATACGCCAGCGTTTCCCAAACGCAGTCCTCGGACCCGTTTTTTTTGTTTTTGCCCTAGCACTACAAAGCTGATTCAAATAATCAAGTTGATGAGTGCTGGGCTTGGCAAAAACCAGAACATGCACCCCATGAGGTCCCCAGGACAGTGTTTGAGAAACGTTGCATTAAGCTAAGTTGCTCTAGCTAGCAGAGGTCGTTACAGTGACCTCTTGCATGACCCCCGTCTTTGTTTGCACGCWACAGTACTTGTAAACTACAAATGGGCAGGTATAGGACTTGTGAGCTGTTTAATTTGTTTACAGTAGTCTAATCCTAGATGCCTCTGACCTGTGTTGTGAGAGGTGTGTATACCTAAACAATTAGTTAATACATCTTATTGATGAGCTGGACTAGTACCCAGATGCTGTATTGTGATTATTATTATTTATTTTTTTAAGAACACCCCTGTGGAGAAGGCGTGATGAAGCTGAATGAACGTAGTGTGGCTCACTATGCCACCTGCGACTCGCCGCCAGACAAGACAGGCTTCCTCTTCAAGAAGGGGGAGCGAAACACAGCCTACCACCGGCGTTGGTTGATCCTGAAGGGCAACATGCTGTTCTACTTTGAGGAACGTGAGAGCCGGGAACCCATCGGCGTCATCGTGTTGGAGGGCTGCACCGTAGAGCTCTGCGAGTCAGCTGAGGAGTTCGCCTTTGCCATCAAGTTTGACTGCGCCAAGGCGCGTGTCTACAAGATGGCGGCGGAGAACCAGGCGGCCATGGAGTCGTGGGTTAAGGCTCTGTCGCGAGCCAGCTTCGACTACATGCGGCTGGTGGTGCGAGAGTTGGAGAGGCAGCTGGAGGAAATCCAGGAGGGGGCTGGTGGGCTGCAGGGCAGGCCCAAGTCCTCCAAGAAGGCTGKGGGGGTGGCACGCTCCAAATCAGGAGCATCATTCAGCGCTTCCTACGTGCCCTCTACCCAGGTTACAGGTGCGGCGCTCGCACAGGGTTCGGCTCATGCCCGCAGCCTTCAGGAGGAGGTGCAGCTCCTGTCAGGCGCCTCGAAAGAGAACGGGGTGGCCTGGAGCAAGCCTTCTGCTCTGGTCAATGGGTATGGTGAGGGCCCCCACTCTGGTGTGCCGTGGGAGGGAAATGGGAATGGAGGGGGTGATGGGGTCAGGCCTCCGCCCGTGCCTCCGCGCAGGAGGGGTGCATCTCTTGAGAGTCCTGTCTCTCCCGGGACTGGGTGCTTCTCCAAACTTCACGACTGGTACGGAAAAGAGGTGGCTGAACTGAGGGTGGAGTGGCTTCAGAGCCATTGAGGCGCCCCTCCCCCTCACCTCACAGCCCAGCTGTTAGCCATTATTAGAAAGGGCACTTGTCACTTCGCAGGATTGTTTCACCCCAAAATACCTTGACTTTAATGCCAGAGAGCGTGTCCTTAAAATTCCAAACCCTTGGGGYAGTCTGGGGAGCTAGTTGATTTTCTAAAAGCAGCACTTTCCTGGTATTTTTAGGTCTTGTGGGCCAGTGGGAATATGATGTGTTGTCCTATGACTGTCTGTCACTACATTTCTATGAGTCTATGGTACATTTTGGATTTYTTTTTTTAAAGGAAAAGCTTTGTATTTACTATCTTTTTGTTTGTTTTTTTCCAATCAGAAACTACGATCACTTATCACTTTCTCTATCATTGTGTTCTACCATTKTTCTATTCACAAAAGAAAGGATGACCCCTGATTGTTACTGAATTGAGTATGTCTGACAGGTAATAGAAGTCAGTACATGTACATAGTTGAAAAAATGCATTTCATTCCATTTCACCGGAGGTTTTGAAAGGGGGACCATTGAAGAATGAACACCGGTGCATTCATTCTTTATACCACATTAATTTTGCTCAAGCAATGGTTTACATATTTAGAAAATTCTTCTCTCTTTTTAACCTGTGCCTTATGATTTTCCTCCCAAACCTGTCATTGACAGTCATCTAATAATAAGAGTAGGCCTACCCAATGCCTTTATCTGCCTTTGGTTTTTGCCAAACCATACCTTAGTGCAATTTTTGTTCGTTTGCGACAATGGCTCAATCCATTTGGCCAGATCTTACACAGTATTTTTATTAGTCACTTTTTTTTTTATATATACATTTGATTACTGATAATGGAATAACCCAGTTTTTTTTTTTTTAGGGGGGCCTTTTCTGTTTCCTGGTCATACCATACTAGACTGGTAGCTTTAGACAAGTCTGTTACTGGTGCCAAAAATATGATAGGACAAGGAACGGAAAATCAAGTTGTGGAAAGCCAATAAAGATCCTGAACAGGCTACATACAGGTGGTTGGTATAGATGTGATTGTGACTGGGTGAAGGATGATCAGTTGTATGTTATTGATTACTATGTTTTTATTGAATCTTTCTGACACTAGGAGGACATTTTGTACCGAGTTAGTTCCCTTTTTTAATTATGCCATTTGGAGTATGTCAAATTATTGGATGAGACATTGCACAGCATGACACCTCTATATCCAGTGTGCTAAAAATGGAAYGATGACAACCCAATGGTTCCTTATACTTTTGTAATCTGTTTGTGGTCAACTTCATGGAAAGAATACCAAAATATTTTAGTACACTACTGCCAGAAGAATGTCCTGTTTCCATGTGGCTAGATGGGATTGTGTCTAGAGACAGTAATGCAATTACCTTCAGCTGCTCACCCCTGAATGAATGACTGAACTTATACTATGAGCATTACCTATAAGTAATTTAAACACATCAATAAACAGCTGAAAGATTCTCTTGTTTTGTCCAAGTGTGTATCCTTCATTTCAATGTTTGAATGAATACATTTGTTCATGTTGGGCTGTTTTCCTCGAACTGAAAACTTTTTTTGATGCTAATCTGATGCCAGTTTCTGTGTTCGCATTGGCATGTCTGTAGAATATATGTGAATTTAATGTGAGCGAGGAAACTGAAATGGACGGCATTAAATCAACATCAGGTGACCAGTCCAGATGGGACAATAGGGTTGCGTTTTCGCTTAAAGTGAAAGATTTTGCTTTCATTTAACCAGATGTCGCTCCAAACTAATTTCTACTTTGGTATATTGTAAAAATTCATAAAAACAAAAATGTGCGTATTGCAGTGTGGTTCATTTTAGGGTTAGGTTTAAAATCACATTTTAAGAAGGTAAATTGTAGAAATAGGGGGTTTATGACTGGCTGTGGTAACTASTGACGACYGAGGTGTATGGAAGGGGTAGTCTGGCCTAATTTCTACTCCTTTTAATTGATCAATACATGTTTATATTATAGAGATGATTAAAACACTATGACCAAATCTACATCGACAATTTATTACATGTTTGTATTTATTAGTGTTACAAGGACTTATTGTATTTTTTTGTTTCCAATCCTCCATTGTTGTTCCAGTCTCGAAAAAACAAAAGGTGTCCTACCTGAAYGACTTCAAACCTGTCGCGCTCACCTCGTTCATCATGAAAACCTTTGAGAGCCTGGTACTGTCCCCYCTCTAAACCATCACCGACGCCTCCCTTGACCCACTKCAGATCGCCTACAGAGCTAACAGGTCTGTGGACGACGCTGTCAACATGGGCCTACACTACATCCTCAAACACCTCGATAACCCAAAGACATATGCAAGGATATTGTTATTGGACTTCAGCTCTGCGTTCAATACMATCATCCCAGAACTGCTACAAAACAAAACTCCCAGCTGAATGTGTCCAGCGCCATCTGTCAGTGGATCACTGACTTCCTGACAAACGGGACACAACACGTGAAGGATGCATGCTCTCACCTCTACTGCAATGACTGCACCTCCAACAACGCATCTGTCAAACTACTCAAGTTTGCAGATGACACCACTGTTCGGTCTCATCTCTTATCATGGCGATAAGTCCATGTACCGTGGAGAGGTCAACTGGCTGGTGGCCTGGTGCAATAGCTTCATACCATATCATCCTGATCTCACGAACTCGCATTCTCTTTCACTACACAGATGTATCAGGATGACCCGTGTAGCGAAATGGAATGTGAGCGTGCGAGATCAGGATGACCCGTGTAGCGAAATGGAATGTGAGCATGCGAGATCAGGATGACCCGTGTAGTGAAATGGAATGTGAACGTGTGAGATCAGGATGACCCGTGTAGCGAAATGGAATGTGAACGTGTGAGATCAGGATGACCCGTGTAGCGAAATGGAA
>NC_036855.1:4559481-4592658 GCF_002910315.2 Salvelinus sp. IW2-2015
CTGCTACAGCACGGCTAGCGGTACCGGAGCGCCAAGTCTAGGTCCAAAAGGTTCCTTAACAGCTTCTACCCCCAAGCCATAAGACTGCTGAACAATTCATCAAATCGCCACCCGGACTATTTGCATTGACCACCCCACCCCCTCTAGTCACTTTACCCCTACTTACATGTACAAATTACCTTGACTAACCTGTACCTCCGCACATTGACTCGGTACCGGTACCCCCTGTATGAAGCTTCATTATTGTTATTTTGTTGTGTTACTTTTTTTATTTTTTTTTACTTTAGTTTATTCAGTGAATATTTTCTTAAAACTGCATGGTTGGTTAAGGGCTTGTAAGTAAGCATTTCACGTTGTCTATACCTGTTGTATTCGGCAAATAAAATTTGATTTGAAGATTGATGGCACCGCTGAATCATAAAAATTCCTGGGGACCATAATCTGTCAAACAGTGGGAGGACAACCAACGGACGAGCTACATACACATCACATAGCGGTCAATCCCATCAATGTAGACAAAGTAAGAGAACTAAGACTCAACAACTGGCAGGTCACCAAGGAGCAAACATCACAGCGTCACCAAAAGGCACATCACAGCAGTCACCAAGAAGGCAAACATCACAGCGGTCACCAAGAAGGCAACATCACAGCGTCACCAAGAAGGCAACATCACAGCAGTCACCAAGAGGCAACATTCACAGCAGGTCACCAAGAAGGCAACATCACAGCAGTCACCAAGAAGGCAACGACCAACAGCAGGTCACAAGAAGCACCCACAGCGGTCACCAAGAAGGCAACATCACAGCAGTCACCAAGAAGGCAACATCACAGCAGTCACCAAGAAGGCAAATCACAGCAGTCACCAAGAAGGCACACACACAGCAGTCACCAAGAAGGCACCCCACAGCAGGTCACCAAGAAGGCACCCCACACGGTCTCAACCCATTAGGCAACATCACAGCAGTCACCAAGAAGGCACACACCAGCAGATACATGTATTACCTACTGGTATTACCTACTCAATGTCTCCCAGTCAAGCCTGACCCGGTTTTACGCATCAATCGTTGAGTCCATCCTCACCTCCTCCATCACAGTCTGGTTTGGGTCTGCGTCTGCCCGCTGCAAGGGCAAACTGCAACGCATTGTTCTGGCTCCAGAGCAAGGAAGCGTGCAGGAAAGAAGAAAAAAATGAGCCTCTGGCAGGCAGTTCAGGTCACTCATGACCAAAACCACACCACCTGAAAAGATCCTCTGGACTATGCACTCTATGCTGCACACTGCATCAAGCATTCTCTGAACGGTAGCCTACACAAAAATAACTGCGCTATACTGCATTTGCACTTTTGTTCATCGCTCTGCATTTAGATATATTCATATTGATACTGCCCATTTGTACATCCACTGTATATCAACTGTGTATTACCCACAGTATATTTGTATATCTACTAATTCTCTTATAGCTCTATGCTCACTCTACCTAGTTGTATATAATACAAAAATTAAGTGAGAATAGGCATTGGTCTGAAGCCGAAAAAGGAAGGAAATTCACAAGCACCACAATGTCYAKTCCATCCATGCTCTACCAAGRTTTTTCAGCACACAGCTTTGACCTACTACATTAGCTATGTTGGTATTGTACTTCAAACTATGTGTAGGCAGGTTGCTTAAGATTCAAACCTTCTCAAATAGCCTAGTTCATACTCATAAAGGAGGTGCTTCCACAATGTGATTTGTACCGCATGCAAGGTAAAGTATTGGATTCTTCACACACCACAGTAAGACATAATCCCATTAAGCTACCTTTTAAAGCTTTTAAAAAATAAATGAAATGAAAGCTATCTTAGCTTTTATACTTACTGTCACATCTGCTCCTGCTACGCCCTCTGGTGTTCATCCGGTATCTTCTTAACCAGCAGTTACTCCCCCAGTACTCTCTCTCTCTCTCCCTCTCTGTGTGATTGTGTGGTTGGAGACAGGTGTGCTGGAGTCAGAGCAAATCCCTTCCAGCTGCAACTCGTTCCATAATCAAGACCTCTACAAATACTCAGTCCTGCCATTTCCACTCTGCCAGATTGTAATCTCTGCTCAGTCAGTTATTATTCTAGCYTTGTATGATTACRCAAGTGCCTGTTAGGCTGTTGTGCCTGTTTCCCTGCCTCACACCATTTATCCTCTCATTGCAGTTACCGCTCTCTCTGTCTCCTGTTCCACATCTCACCACCCAACTACCTTGCKCTGGATTTTACTCACCATCACTACCTTGGATTCCCCTCAGGAYCTGTTTACCCTGTTCWACTCAGCCAACTCCAACCTCAGTCTCCACATCTGGTTTTTCTGCAACTCATCTGAGCTTCCCAGGATCTGCACTCCATATCTCTCTGTGTAACAAATATTTTGGTTCATTCATCCCCGTTTCCTCATCTGAGTCTGCTCTTGGGTTCCACGGTGTCGCTCCGCTTAACACTTACAAGACCATCAGGCATGATTGAGCTGTTTTGTCTTGTAGTTATCTGGTGCATGGCTGTATTTCCTTAAACCTTTATTATAGCAATACATGTCATTTCAATAAATTATCATGACATCCTTTTTTGGTTAGTAGGTGCCCAACGTAACAGGTAGTGTGTTGGAGACAGATATGTCTGCTAGCTGTTAGCTTACCTGTGTAATACTGGCAAAAGCTCAGAACCACTTGTGTTTTAACATAGTCCTGTTTTATCAATTGCTGTACTGATCAATGGACCGTTCATTACCTCTGTCAATGTGTAGCTTCAAGTTATATTTGTACTCTTTTTTTGTTGCAATAAAGACAATGCAACAATACACATTTACAATAGGCCTATATCTAAAAATATATACAGCCAAATGTGGAATGCCTTGACACAGCCACTAACCGTGGTATATTGGCCATATACCACAAATCCCTGAGGTGCCTTATTGCTATTATAAACTGGTTAYGTAATAAGAAGAATAAAAATAAATGTTTTGTCATACCTGTGGTATACAGTCTGACATACCACAGCTTTCAGCCAATCAGCATTCAGGGCTCGAACCACCCAGTTTATAATACAGCATAACACATGCTCTCCTTGTGAACTCTCACAATGTTGTGCGTTTTATTTATTGATAAGATCCCAGCTCATAATCCTACTGATCATTGCTCAAAGCAAATTGCCAAGAGCAAGGAAACAAAGACTGAAGCAAATATTTACTATAAGATTACACAATGTAGCTGGCTAGATGACTACAGCATGGGAAAGGGGGATACCTACTCAGTTGCACAACTGAATGCATTCAACAGAAACGTGTCTTCCGCATTTAACCCAATCCCTCTGAATCAGAGAGGTGCAGGGGGCTGTCTTAATTAACATCCACAGCACCCAGGGAACAGTGAGTTAACTGCCTTGYTCAGGTGCAGAACAACAGATTTTTACCTTGTCAGCTCAGGGATTCGATCCAGCAACMTTTTGGTTACTGGCCCAACGGTCTAACCACTAGGCTACCTGCATGCACAACTGACGTTCTGTTTACATGTGCATTTGGGGTTCAACAATTTACCATATGCGGTTCAACATAGCTAACTTACTGTTACTTAACAACAACAAAAATGTTTTCTCAGCTATGGTTTGTGTTGTGGTCTTGGTTGTTCTTAGTTGAGGAAATGTAGCGTAGCTAACTGCAGTGTGTGTCCTGTCTGAAATCTGGCTACCTCGTCAGGGCCGTTCCTGGCCATTCTGCTACCCTAAGCAAGACAACAAAATTGCAGCCCCTACTAGAATAGTCCCAGTAAGCAAAATGACATTGAAAAGACGTCTGAAATACGTATTGTTCCAGATGTTGAATTTAGATTAACTTTAGGTTCTGAATTAAAGTTGAAAATACATATTTTCCAGGCATTGAAAGTACTTATTWTCCGGATGTTGAAAATGTGGATTTTCCAGACGTTGAAATAAGGTCAATTTTCGGTTCTGAATAAAAGTTGAAAAGGCCTCGTCTATGTTTGAGAACATTTTTATTGTTTTTGAGCAGAATTAAGTGATGTTTTATGTATTGTTGGAAGCGCGTCTTGGGCAGAAAATGCCACCCTCRTCAATCTTCTGCCATAGGCMGCCATTCCTAATGAGCGGGCCGGCCCTGTACCTCGTCTTAATGTTACTGTAGTTTGGYCTGTGCAATGCAAATGAACATGATTAGCGTGTCAGTTTCCCAAAGTTTGGTGTTTTAAACTTAACGTTAACTAGTTACGTTTTGTGTAAGAAAGTATGAAATATTGTGGTGCATGAACTGGCCATACATGTTAGCTAACGTTACAGTCTTACGTTGGCTAAGGTTACTTAGCTAGCTACAGTTAGTTAGCTATCATAGCAGCCAAGGACGTTCACTAGTTTATTTGTGCATATTTGTTTTTATGCTCCGATTACACGTTAACACATGATTACTCCAGCCGTATGTGAAAACCTTTCCCAGGTAGCACAAACATCTGGCCCACACCTGGCCTGATTCCGGCAGATCTAAAACTGCTGGCCCAGGTCTGGCAGCCGGATCCGACCTGAGTCCGAAATTAATGACGGTAACCGATAGAACTAACAACCAGGTTTAGCGGTAGGATGAAGTAGTATGAATTCACTTATAAATGAAAACATGTCATTTTGACCAGTAAATGTGTGCTTGTTTTCTTTGGCAACCGTGGTATAAGCGGGATAAACACCTCCGCTCCGTACATGATYTGGAACTAATAAACTCGGGCAGTACCATTAGACCCAGATAATGTACAAAGGTCAGTGTTTATCCCTTACATGTTTGTATGTGTGTATGTAGATGTATCTATGTTTCTCTGGGTCTATCTGCCCTTTCCTTGCTGTGTTTGGTCCTCTCCTTTCTGCCTCAGTCTCTGTCTGGTGCATGCTGCAGCMACCTTATGACGAACTTCTCCGTMTCTCCATCTGCAGCCTTGGATGCGAAAGTGTTTCTCCTGACAGCACCTGTCAGGAAAAACAAAGTAATAGTTACAACAATTAGTTACAAATATTTNTCTCCATCTGCAGCCTTGGATGCGAAAGTGTTTCTCCTGACAGCACCTGTCAGGAAAAACAAAGTAATAGTTACAACAATTAGTTACAAATATTTTGACACCACACAAAATCCTGAGAATCACAATCCAGACCTCAAATGGGAYGCACATCAACACAACGCTACAACCAGAGGTTTTCAATTTCAACACTGCGTCAAACAGATCGAGATAAAGATGTGCCTGTTGTAGCGCCACCGTGTGGTCAATCCAAATGTGCTTGCATATGTTCAATCTTGACAGGGTTTGGAATGTAAGTACCAAGTTTGGTTACAGTACAAATATCCWTGTCTGATTTATATSCATTTATGTACCAGACTACGCCCACATTAATGTTTATTGGTCAGTTGTTTGACATACTAGCCTGGAAAATATTGTTGAAAGACATTGGTCCATAGATGCCATTATCAAGTGTCATCCAGATCGGCCCTGTGGTTCTGGAGGAGATGTCATTTAAGTGTTTTCAAAAATTCAAAATGGCGGAAAATCCATCATGGCAAACCTTGTGGGTCCTTGAGGCAAATTTTTTCCCTGTGACAAGAGGGAATTATGCACAGAATTTCAGGACTCTAGGTCAGGGATGGGCAACTGGCAGCCCGCAAAGGCCTCAGATCAATTTCCATTGGAAAATAACTATTTTCTGTGATCTACTGTCAGGCTATGTCCTAATAGTATTCTTAATTCCTAATTCTATGGTCAGGCCACTGTCTGTCTCTCACACCAGTCTCTCTTATCTTGGGTTCCGTGCCCAGTATTCAAAAGCTGCCTTTCCAGAGCGCACGCTGATGCTGTAACTAGTAAGTTGGTTGTCTCTTCTTTCTTCAGTCTCGTGCTGCGATGCATTCTGTTGTTATGTGAACGATTGGCTGAGCCTTGGATACAGCAGCCAGTATTGCTCCAAAAGCGCATCACTCGTTCGCTTACAGCCAGTAGTGATCCAACGCCTCCTAACCAGCCTTGGGCTCCCAGTCAGCCCAAAGGTTATCTTAAGAGCCGGTGAGGTGGCGATGATGGGACTGGGAGTTGGCATCCTCTCTCACATCAAAACATACCTGCAGACGAGAAACGGATGGAGAGAGAGAGCATGCTTAAGCCTTGTTTTTAAAAATATTTTATTCTAACACTGTCAGTCATCATAATCATCAAGAGGTGAAATGCAAAACTGACCTTGGATCATTAACTCTGGGACTACTACATCTCTATCTAAAGCATCTCTTTAATAATATTTCCTGTTGACCCGACCAAGTGACCTCTGCTCATGCTGTGCCCTCTGTGTAGCCAGTTCAGATGCAGGAGGGGTTTACCGACACAGCTGATATAACCTAGAGGATTTAGGGGGAAGAGGGGTGAAGTGAAGGAGAGAGACTAATATTGAGAATATAAGGTAGTTAAAGAGACAGTGTTCAAAAGGAATCTGTGTGTGTGGCCTCACCCGGTGTCCACACTAAATGGCTGCAGAGTACTTTATGCTGAGAAACATGCACAGACAGACAAGGACAAACAATATAGCGTAGTAATAGAAATAATGAAGTATCTTACTATTCTCCATGGTTGGTCCTCTGCCTATTCTTTGAAGGTGGAAGGAGCCACAGTTATACACCTGAGCCTGCTTACTGCACAACACATTAATCAGATTGATACATGAGTGTGTAATAGGGTGTCTAATTGTTCAAAAAAAATTTTTCAATATGGGTGACTTAAAATAGCCTGTTTTGTTTTTGTACAGACATCACCCTGACCTAAACAGCACACTCACCTGAAAAGTAGAAATCAAAGAGAGAGAAACTGGGAATTGAATAACTGCAGTTGACACAGCTAAGTAAATGGAACAACACTCTATAGATCCTCTTAAGGATCCACCCCTTTTTTTTCAATTTTCACCTAAAATGACACACAAATCTAACTGCCTGTAGCTCAGGCCCTGAAGCAAGGATATGCATATTCTTGATACCATCTGAAAGTAAACACTTTGAAGTTTGTGGAAATGTRAAAGGAATGTAGGAGAATATAACACATTAGATCTGGTAAAAGATAATACAAAGAAAAAACCAAACGTTTTTGTGTATTYTTTTGTACCATCATCTTTGAAATGCAAGAGAAAGGGCATAACAAATTATTCGAGCCCAGGTGCAATTTAGACTTTGGCCACTAGATGGCAGCACTGTATGTGCAAAGTTTTAGAGTGATCCAGTGAAATCCTGCATATCTGTTCAAAATGTTGTATCAAGACTGCCCAAATATGCCTAATTGTTTAATTCATGCATTTTCAAGTTCATAATTGTGCACTATCCTCAAACAATAGCATGGTATTATTTCACTGTAATAGCTACTGTAAATTGGACAGTGCAGTTAGATTAACAAGAATTTAAGCTTTCTGCCCAAAACAGATATGTCTATGTCCTGGGAATTGTTTTTGTTTCTTACAACCTCATGCTAATCACATTAGCCTACGTTTGCTCTACCGACACCGATCCTGAACAAGTTTTTTTTAAAGAGCCTGTGGTTGTGCAGTGTAGTCTATGGTGTTGCCAGGGTACAGCACCCTCTTCGAAGAAGTACGAGGTGAAGATCTCCCACACACAGATTGCCTCTCTTGCTGTGTTGTTGGACTAGGAAACAATCTGCAACACACACGATACAATACAATTTTAATAGCCTAAACCTAAACCCGGTTGCTAAACTAAAAATGGTCGTTGGCGCCTTTGGAACATTAGACTAACCCCACAGTTACTCACGGGTTCATACAAACCCCCTTGAAACCAATAGTTCCAAGGACGTTGCCTATTTATAATCCAATTGTCAGAAAGTGCCCTGCATGTATCCGAAAACCAAACCATCCTCCCCAGCTCCCGATCCGTCGAACCCAAACTAGCTCCCAAAGSAACTGGAACCTTCATCAATCCACCCAAGCAGCAAGCGAATTGAGACAACTCGATTGCTAAGTTAAACTATACATTTTCTTTATTTAAGGTAAAGTAGGGCGCAGTTAAAACCAATTCAGGAAAAAACTATTTTTAGTACACAAAATGTTTTCCCACTTCACAAGAGTATCTCTCCCTCTTTTTTCTCTCCTAAGCAACAACAGAAAAAACCTGTGAAGCCCTCTGCACACCACCCATAGTCCAACTTGACTGGCCCAAACAGGCACACACCCTTCAAGTGAACACAAACTATCCCAACATATTTAAAGTAACAGTACATAATCATTTAACCAACATAAGCCCAACAACGAATGCTGTAGTAAAATGTAGACCTTATGAAAATAAAACAAATCTGATTCAAATGTATACAAGGTATACAAAATATACATATTATTATTACTTAAACCATAGTTCTAAATACATGTTTTAACAAGGTATTACATACTCCCCCTACCCAAAAAATAGGCATGTCCTCATGACAAGTAAACCAGGGTAAAGAACATAGTACGTACAAACACAGGAAATGTGTGAACCTGTCTGTTCTGTTTCTTAGAATAACTCAAAGGGCATAAGGGATAGGCCTACACATAATACTATCCAATCCACTTGTATATGGAGGTGATATATCTCACTATAGGAACAGACACCACACTAGGAACTCCAGGTGTATCACAGGTCAGTAGTGTAGGRGCTTTCTTAGTTCTTAGAGATCATCTTATCTCTGCTTCTGCTTCCTTCATTTCTTCTGAGTTGTCTTCAACTGAAACAGATTTCTTAACCTCATTTGTTTCATCCTCATTTGTTCTATATGTTTTCTCAGTTTCAGTTGTTTATGTTGCTTCTTAAGCTTTATTTGTTTCTTCAGTGGACTCCCGTTTATTTTTCTTCTCCTGATCTCGCCTCAGGTTCTCCAGTCATCATATTCCATGTAATGTCCAAGTCCATACTATAAGTTTCATTCATTTCTTTATCTTCTTTTCTTGACAGTTTGTGTCAAGTCGATCATACCACACTCCAATGTCTTCATTCTCTGAATCGACATCTTCAAGATCTTCAGATTTCTCTGGATTATTCACTTCTCCACTTGAAGTGCTGCTTTCAGGATTGTTCGAATTCACGTCGGTCTGCTTCTTTTTTTACGTCTTTCTTCTAAGGGTACTTCAACTCAGTGTTGGCTCAACATCAGACACTGGTTCTAAGCATATTTTCTGTCCTTTCTGGATTTTGATGGGTCCATCTCCGTTCTCTGGTTTCAACCGGAACACAGGTAAGTTTGGCATTTTGACTTTCAACAACATAAGCCCAGCGATCCGCCAGCTTGTGCTTTCCTTTCAGTCCTAGATTCCGTACCAGGACTCTGTCTCCAGGCATAAGATGGTGATAGTGAATATTCTGATCAWATCTTTGTTTGTTCCCTTTGTTCTGTTTGTCAGATGTGGTCTCTGCGAGTTTGTATGCAGCTTGCAACTCTTTCCTCATGTCTGACACGTAGTTCAGGTAAGTCTTCTCTGATGCTCCATCACTTGAGACTCTGAAGAACAAGTCTATAGGTAACCTTCCTTCACGACCAAACATGAGAAAGTACAGAAAGTATCSAGTTGATTCATTCAGAGTGCAATCGTACGAATGTACAARACGTCCAATATGCTGACTCAATTTGCTCTCACTTTGGATCCAGTGTTCCAAGCATGTTCAACAACATTCTATCAAATCTCTCAGGTTGTGGATCTCCCTGAGGATCGTACGGCCTTTGGAGATTATAACAGTACATAGCCAAGATGTTCAAATATTCATAGATGACCAGCAGGGTCAAATAATAATAATCACAGTGGTTGTAGAKGGTGCAACAGGTCAGCACCTCAGAAGTAAATGTCAGTTGGCTTTTCATAGCCGATCGTTCAGAGTTAAAGACAGCAGGTGCGGTAGAGAGAGAGAGAGTCGAAAACAGCAGGTCCGGGACAGGGTAGCACGTCTGGTGAATAGGCCAGGGTTTCATAGCTGCAGGCAGAACAGTTGTAACTGGAGCAGCAGCACGACCAGGTGGACTGGGGACAGCAAGTAGTCATCAGGCCTGGTAGTCCTGAGGCATGGTCCTAAGGCTCAGGTCCTCTGAGAGAAGAGAGAAAGAATTAGAGGGAGCATACTTAAATTCACACAGAACACCGGATAAGACAGGAGAAATACTCCAGATATTACAGACTGATCCTAGCCCCCCTGACACAAACTATTGCAGCATAAATACTGGAGGCTGAGACACGAGGGGTCRGGAGACACTGTGGCCCCGTCCGACGTTACCCCCGGACAGGGCCAACCAGGCAGGGTACAACCCCACCCACTTTGCCAAAGCACAGCCCCCACACCACTAAACGGATCTYTTCAACCATCAACTTACTACCCTGAGACAAGGCCGAGTATAGCCCACGAAGATCTCCCCCACAGCACAAACCCGAGGGGGGTGCCAACCCGGACAGGAAGATCACATCAGTGACTCAACCCACTCAAGTAATGCACCCCTCCAAGGGACGGCATGGAAGAGCACCAGAAAGCCAGTGACTCAGCCCCCGTCATAGGGTTAGAGGCAGAGAATCCCAGCGGAGAGAGGGGAACCGGCCAAGCAGAGACAGCAAGCTTAGTGAGACTATCATTTGTTTTTCAACACCTCTTAAGGATCTGCCCCTATTTTTAAAATTTTCGGACTAAAATGACATACCCAAATCTAACTGCCTGTAGCTCAGGCCCTGAAGCAAGGATATGCATATTCTTGGTACCATTTGAAAGGAAACACTTTGAAGTTTGTGGAAATGTGAAAGTAATGTAGGAGAATATAACACAATAGATCTGGTAAAAGATAATACAAAGAAAAAAACAACCGTTCTTTTGTATTTTTTTGTACCATCATCTTTGAAATGCAAGAGATAGGCCATAATGTATTATTCCAGCCCAGGTGCAATTTAGATTTGGCCATTAGATGGCAGCAGTGTATGTGCAACGTTTTAGACTGATCCAATGAACCATTACATTTCTGTTCAAAATGTTGTATCAAGACTGCCCAAATATGCCTAATTTGTTTATTAATAACTTTTCATGTTCAAAATTGTGTGCACTCTCCTCAAACAATAGCATGGTATTCTTTCACTGTAATAGCTACTGTAAATTGGACAGTGCAGTTAGATTAACAAGAATTTAAGCTTTCTGCCAATATCAGATATGTCTATGTCCTGGAAAATGTTCTTGTTACTTACAACCTCATGCTAATCGCATTAGCCTACGTTTGCTCAACCGTCCCGTGGAAGGGACACCGATCCCAAAGATGTATTATGACTGTTGGGAAAGCATTCCAGGTGATGCTGGTTGAGAGAATGCCAAGAGTGTGCAAAGCTGTAATCAAGGCATAGGGTGGCTACTTTGAAGTATCTCAAATAAAAATATATATTTTTGGTTACTACATGATTCCATGTGTTATTTCATAGTTTTGATGTCTTCTCTAATATTCTACAATGTAGAAAATAGTAAACATAAAGAAAAACCCTGAAATGTGTAGGTGTGTCCAAACTTTTGACTGGTACTGTATGTCATCGGATTGATGTCTGTTCTGACCTCGAACTTTGCTCCGTACAGGTAATCGTGCAGTTTGTCAATGACGGCCCACTTTAAGGCTAGATATTGTAATTTATGAGCAGGGTARTTKCACTCAGACGGGGATAGACTTCGACTGACGAATGCAACTGGACGCAGATGGTGATCCTTCTCTTCTTGGTACAATACTTCACCTAACCCTTCAATGCTTGCATCAGCATGTAGTACATATGGCTGTTGATGGCTTGCAAAAGCCAGCACCGGAGCTTTAGTGAGGCTTTCTTTCAGTTTCTCAAAGGCCATTTCACAGGTATCATCCCACTTAGATTCGAAGAGTTCAGAAGGCTTGAAGTACACTGTCTATTTTTTCCTTGGGCTTTCTTCCTTTATTGGCTGAGAGAATGTAACCATACAGGAGTTGATTCAAAGGGTAACTCACTTGAGTAGTTTTTGACAAATCATCTATAATACCCACAGAATCAGAGAAAAGAACGCAGAACAGACCACAGTGTCTGGTCTCAGCCATGTGTTTGCCACTCCATCCTGGGATACTATGTGTCCAACATAGTTGACTGACGTTCGGCAGAATTTACACTTGTCCAAAGACAACTTCAGTCCTTCTTTCAAGCGATCCAACACTTTGAGAAGCCTCTCTTCGTGTTCTTCTAGTGTCTTTCCGAACACTATCAGGTCGTCTTAAGTACACTAGAACTTTGAGCAGGTTCATGTCTCCAACGGTCTGTTCCATAACACATTGAAAAGTTGCTGGTGCTCCTCTCAACGAATAGAATCCAGCCGGACATATGAAAGCATTCACTTTGTCAGCTTCACTCATTGGAATTTGATAATATCCACTTCTGAGATCCAACACGCTGACCCATTTGCTTTCATTCAAACTGGTCAGGGCATCTTCAGTTTGTGGAACGGTGTATTGGTCAGGAACTGTACGTCTGTTGAGCGTTCTGTAGTCCACACACATCCGTATGTTTCCGTTCTTCTTCCTCACTACTACAATTGGCGATACATAGGGGCTTCTGGACTGAGAGATGATTTCAGCATATTTCAGGTTCTTCAGATTTTTCCTTATATCTTCCACATCAGCTGGGGACAGCCGTCGAGACCTCTCCCTTAACCGTGTGTCATCAGTGACTCGGATGGTATGGCGAGTACTCTTGGAACAACCAACGTCAAACTCATGAGTTGAGAAAACGTATTTTCGTTCCATCTTGTCAGTTAACCTCCTATTCCATTCTTCAGATACAGGTGAGTCACCGAAGTTAAATGAAGAAGTAGTCAGCTTCTCAGGTAAGTTGTGCTTACTCCCCTCAGGGGCAGCAGGAACAGGAGCTACATCTACAAGAAACAGGTAAGCAATGGGCATGCCACATTTTAAGGTTATCTCCCATGACGATACATTTCTGACTGTAACTGTTAGTCTTCTAGATGACACAGGCGTACACGTCTGAATGTCAGGTCTCACAAGAAGTTCTTATGGAAACCGGGAATCTTCTGGACACTGGGATTCTTCAGGCCTATCTACCAAAATGGTCTGAGCACAAGGTGATCTAGGAAACTTCTGAGTCCTATTCGGTGATCTAGGAAACTTCTGAGTCCTATTCGGTGACTCTATTCGGTGACTCTATTCGGTGACTCTATTCGGTGACTCTATTCGGTGACTCTATTCGGTGACTCTATTCGGTGACTCTTGCTAGTTCACCAGGGGGCAATGTTACAGGTTGTCTATGAAAACCATAAAGTTCCTCTTTTCTGGTCATCAACATCAGTTGGGATCTCTTTCACTTTCAGGGTGCTCCTGAGTGGCGCAGCGGTCTAAGGCGCTTCATCTCAGTGCTAGAGGCACCACTACAGACCCTGGTTCGATTCCAGACTGTATCACAACAGGCCACGATCGGGAGTCCCATAGGGCGGCGCACAATTGGCCCAGTGTCGTCCGGGTTAGGGTTTGGCCGGGGTAGGCTGTCATTGTAAATCAGAATTTGTTCTTAACTGACTTGCCTAGTTAAATAAAGGTTAAAAATAAAACATAAAATGAAATCTCATAAGCCTCTTTGATAGCAGGATGAACTTTAACTCAGGAACTGTGCTCAGGAAGCCTTCACCTCCTTTCTCTTCCCAGGCCATCAGCCTTCTCACCACAGAAGTGTTTGTACCAACTAGGATAGAGACTTCAAGGCCGGGATTGGTAAACGAACACAAGTGCTTCTATGGTCTCCACTACACCTACTACTGATCCTGAAAACTTCAACAACAAATAGCCATCATAGGGGTGGGTATTGCTCTGAGATAAGGCTCCAAGTGTTCAATGGATTTAATGGCGTCAAGTACGTTGTAAAAGGATATGTAGGGTGATCTGAGACCCGCTATCTAGTAAAGCTTTAGCATAGATGCCTTCAATCTGTACAGAAACAACAGTGCTAGGGCCCACTAAGCCGGTAGGTACAGTAGTATATATTTTGCTTCTTCACGTTTCTTGTTGCACTTGGTGGAACTTATCTTCACGAGACGTCAGGCCGCTCCTTTACTGGTTCCCACTGTAGTTTCCTATTGAACGTTTCTGGCTGATGAGACGCTTGTTGACTTTCCTCAGATTTTCTTCACCCTCACAGTCTTGTTTGAAGTGTCCATCCTCTCCACATTTATAGCAGAAGATGCCAGGTCRGCCTTTATCCTTAGTGGGACCTTAATGGATCAGCGTTCTTCCTTCTGACTTTGAATGCGGAATCTGTCTTCTGAGTGAGCGTGTCAGGCTTACCTTAGTCACATCCTGTGACATCTCAACCAAGACATAGTGCTTTTTACCAGAAGCATACGAGCATTGATTTCACACCAAAGCCTTCCCAAAAGGTTTGACATGACTGAGGGCTTCATTATCAGAAACTTGGCTGAAGAAATCTGTGTCAAATAACTGGATTTCTATTGATGGGTACACGTTTTTTTGAACGGATCGGATGAGTAGAGGAGGGGTTGCAATTTATGTGAAATACGAGTTTAACACCTCTGAAATTCTCTCGATCACCAAAGCCAAACATTTTGAATTGCTTGCGGTTAAAATGAACATATTTAAGAACTCCCACATCACTGTAGTCGGCTRCTACAGACCGCCCTCGGCTTCGGGAGACGCACTAAACTCTCTTTCTGATGTCCTGCACATGTTAAATGACTCTGAATTCATTATTTTAGGARATTTGAACTGGGACATGCTTACATCTGTATCAGACTCTTTTAAAGAACTGTGTGACTCTCTGCATCTCACTCAATTAATKAATGCGCCTACAAGACCGAATCCCAGAGCACCTGACAAATCAACGCTATTGGACATTATTCTAACGAATACCCATCGACTGGGATATTCTGTAATGATGTCAGTGATCACTGTGCAATTGCTTGTGTTAGAAATACACAAATGACCAAAGCCAAACCCTGTTATATTTTTACAATACATTTTAGACAGTTTGAAGAGCAAACGTTCTTACATGATCGGTACCATAATATTGACAGAGTTCAGTAAAGTCTGATTCATATTTTTATATGAAATTTGTGTCGATTTTGTGATAAGCATGCCCCTGAAGAAAATATGAACCAGTGGAAGGGACAATCCCTGTTTTCAGATAACCTGGCAGAATTAAGTAGAAAGAGAAATATCTATTGGGCTCAAGCGAGACATAACATGCTCCTGTTGACTGGCCTCCTTCAGAGCCGCTAAGAAACAAATGCCACATGTGATCAGGAAGTCCAAATCAGATTACTATTTAAATGCAGTCACAGAGAACCTAAACAACCCTACCAAGTTCTGGAAGCTAATCAAATCAGTGTCATGTTCTAATGGATCCTCTGGCCTTCCTGACCATTTAATGATGGATTCTAATGAAGTGAAGGATAAAGCCRATATTGTAGGGGTTGTTAACAATCACTTCATATCTGCTGGTTCAGTTTTTTGATAATGGTAGGGCCCAGGCCTCTAATGTAAGCTCCAGTTACAGTCAACTAAGATATAGGCCCTCATGTGAACCATTTTAACTTAAAGCCTGTTTCTTATACTGAGGTCCATAAAGCACTAAAGGCAATAGACACTAAAAAGTCTGCAGGTCCAGACAACCTGGACCCCTACCTCTTAAAGATAGCAGCTGGAACTATTACTGAACCTGTGGCTCACATTTTCAACTTGAGTCTCTTGACCAATTCCATACCCAGCATTTGGAAATCAGCTTATGTCCTCCCGCTGCTAAAGGGAGGAGATCCCTCAGATGCTAATAACTATCGTCCTCTCTCTAAATTCCCTATCCTGGCCAAAGTCTAGAATCCCTAGTAAAAAAAACGTGTTAATTGAAAAGAACACACTGAGTGGGGTTCAGTCTGGCTTTAGATCGGGGCACAGCACCACAACTGCAGCTATGGCAGTGGCAAATGACACCATTAATGCACTTGACAAAAAGCAACATTATGCTGCTCTGTTTGTGGATTTATCAAAGGCCTTTGATTCAGTTGACCATGAATTGTTGCTAGCTAGACTCAGTAACATTGAGCTCAGTGAAAGGGCAGTAAATTGGTTTAGGAACTATCTTTCTRAMAGAACACAATGTGTATATACTGACAATCACAAGTTTAGCTTTCTTGAGATKAATAGAGGTGTGCCCCAGGGTTCAATTTTAGCTCCTGTGTTGTTCTCAATTTTTATTAATGATTTGGGAAATGGGATGCAACCAGCAAAGTTACATTACATTTACGATTTCTCAGCAACTTGAGTTGCTCTTCCCGGTTCACGTGTCGCTCCTCCCGGCTTAACCTTACCAAGACCATACAGCATTGACTTGAGCCTGTCTTCGTTCCTCGTAGTTATCCTGCGTGCACCCCCCTGGCTCGTACGTTTCCCCCTTCAACCCTCTTACTTTAGCAATCATGTCATCTTCTCAACTAAAACCTTATCATGACATGTTTTTCTCCGGTCCTAGTAGGCGCTGCAGCAACCGTAAACCGGTAGTCCCTGTTCGGACCCGATACTTGCCTAGTGTTACGCGTTCCCCTTGTACCCTCGGCAAACCCAGCTGATAAAACCACGTCCTCCGTGTCCCTTTAAATCCCCGCCTGTTTCCTCATAACTTGCTGTACTGCATCATGGGACGTTGCATTACCCCCTCGTGCCTCAATTCCCCCTCGTAAGCTTCAGTTATTCCCTCTTGGCATCCTTCTTTCTTGGTTGGCCACACTACACGCCATGGCAACAATCCCCCACCCATTCTTAAATCAGGCCCTACTATCTAAAAATACCCCTCTACACGCAGAATCGTGAATCCTCCCTGACCCACCCGCCACAACGCGTCGGTACTACCCCCCCCTTGCCCGGCCATGCACTGACCCCGACCACATGCCTCGACGTGGCCCTTATTCGCTACTCATAACCTGGTTCCTATCGTAACCCAAGAAGACAGCTCAAACTAATGCTTCTTTGTCATACTCTGGTACCTCCAACGTCTGACATACGCCCCCACAGGCTCTTCGCCCCATCAGAATTCAGCCGCGCTCGCAACACCCCAGTTCCGTACTAATACAGCAATAAGACATGGTCTCTCTTGTGCACTCGCACAATGTTAGTTTATTCTATCTGATAAGATCCCCCAGCCATCCCATGTACCTCCAGATATTGCTCACACCAGCAATTGCCAACGAGCCAAGGATACGACCAGACGCTGAACCCGAAATGCTTATCAATAAGCCATGCTACCGCAATGTCTGTACTGACTGATAACCGCATGGGAAAGGGGATCCCTACTCCAGTTGCACAACTGAATTGCATTCCACCGAAACCGTGTTCTTCCGACATTCCTCACCCCCAACCCTCGATAGAGGGTGCACGGGTCGTCTTAATTAACATCAAGACCCAGCGCGATACAGTGAGTTAGACTGCCTTTCTCCGCCGCCCCCCCGTGCAGACAAGATTCTCTCTCACCCCCCCCCCCCCTTGTCACGCCCCTCCCGCTCGGATTCGACTCAGAACATTTTCTCGGTCTCGTGGCCCACACCGGTCTCATACCCATCAGGCTACCCTGCGACTCGCCCACACTTGACCGTTCTGTCCTTACCATTGCCGCTTGCTGGGGTTCAACATTTACATTAATGGCGGTTCACACATACGCGTACACTCACTTGCTTCTCTAACAACACATAAAAATGCTCTTTCCTCAGCTCCTGGTTTTGTTGTCGCCGTCTTGGTCCTGTTCTTCGGTCGAGCCGAAATGTAGCGTAGCTAACCTTGGCAGTGTGTGTCTGTCTGCAATCTGGCGTACCTCGTAGGGGCCGGTCTCTCGGCATTCTGCATACCCCGCCCCCCCCCCCCCTCCTACAGCCACGACAACAAATTGCCCAGCCCCTCCCTCCAGAACTGACGCCTCCGTCAAGCGCCAAACTGACCACTTGACAAGCAACGTCTCCGAAATACGTATTCGTTCCTTCCAGCATGTTGAATTTAGTCTAACTCTTCCGCCTTTGATTAGAAGTTGACAATACATTATTGTCAGGCATGTTGAAGTACTCCCATTCTCTCCGCATGTTGACATACCATGTGATTTCCCAGCACGTTGACATACAGGTCATTTTACGGTTCGACATACAACGTTCTGCAAAAGGCCTCGTCTATGTTTGAGAAATTTTTTTTGTTTTTGAGCGAGGAATTTGATGATGTTTTATGTGCATCGTTGCCACAGCGCTCTCTGCGCACAACATGCCACTCGTCAACTTCTGCCGCATAGGAGCCCCATCTTCCCTAATGACGCGGCCCGCCCGCCCGGGCCCGGCCCTGTACCTGGTTTATGTTCCCTGCTACCGTTTTCGGCCCGTGCCAACCTGCACCCATCGAACTTGATTACGGTGTCAGTTCTTTCCCCCAAGTTTGGTGTTTTTAAACTAACGTTAACTATTACGTTTGTGTAAGAAGTATGAACATTGCTGCTGCCTTGCAACTGCGCCATACATGTCTAGCAACGTTAACCCCTTCTTGCTTGGTAGCGTTAATTCTAGCCTACGCTACAGTTCAGCTTCGCTACATACCGCAGCCAGCGAGTTCACCCTAGTATCCTTACTTCTGTGCAGTATTTGTTTCTAATGCCTCCGATTACAGCTTACCAACATGATCACTCCGCCCGCGTCATGCTGAAAACCCGTTTCTTCCATGGTGACAACATCTGGCCCACCACCTGGCCCTCGATTCCGGCACGATCTAAAACTGCCTCGGCCCAGGTCCTGGCAGCCGGATCCCGACTGAGCTCGAAATGTAACCTGACGTCCACCCGCACTAGAACTACCACAACAGGTTTCCGCGGTCAGGGATGCACCGTAGTATGAATGCACCGTTATCAAATCGAAAACATGCTCCATTCCTTTGACGAGCTACCTGTGTGCTTGCTTTTCTTCTCGGAGCCGTCGTATCAGACGCGGGATCAGAACCCCTCGCCTCGTACACTGAATTCTTTGGACTAATCACCTTCGGCGCGTACATCTAGCCCCGACTATGTACAACCAGGCTCAGTGTTCCTCCCTTAATGTTCTGTGATGTGTGTTGGTCACGCCCACCGTGCTACCTGATGTTTCTCTGGTCCTACTCTGGCCTTTCCTTGTGTGTCTTGGCCTCTTCTTGTTCCCTCAGTCTCTGTCTGGCTGCCCATGTCGCCAGCGCAACCTCTATGACGACTTCTCCGTCTCTCATCGCACCTCTGCGCACTGCGACAGTGGGTTTCTCTCTCTGAACCACTGTCACGCGAAGCAACAAAGTCCCTCAGCTAACCACAATTGAGTGCTACAAATATTTTGACGACCGAACCACACTCCTGAGAATCCACAATCCAGACCCTCAAAGTGGGGATGCCACCATCAACAAAACCCCGTACCACACAGCCCCCCCCACGGGCTTCTCATTTAAACTGCGCTCAACAGCATCTTTTAGATAAAGATGTGCCTGTTGTCAGCGCACCGTGTGTTCAATCCAAATCGTGCCTTGATACTGTTCGAACTCTTCGCACAGGGCTTTGGAAGTGGTACAGTCCCTACCAAGTTTGGTTACGTACAAGAGTCATCATGGTCTGATTCTACTCACCTCGCACCTTCTGTACCGGAGCACCCCTACCCCGCCCACCCGTTAATGTTTATGTCAGTTCTGTTTGCATACCGAGGCCTGCGAACAATACTTTGCTCTGACCACGCATTCGTCCGCCTACGCATGCATCTATAGTTCTCCCCCGATCGGCCCTTGTTCTGAGGAGATGTCATTTCAGTGTTTCAAAATCTCCAAATGGCCGGAAAATTCATGCATGGCAAATTGTGGTCTTGAGCGCCAAGTTTCTTTTCCCCGCATGTTACGAAGAAGGACTCTGATGCACAGACAGTTCTCAGCGACTCTAGGCTCCGGGACCGGGCACCTGCAGCCGCCCACGCCAGAGATCAGATATTTCTTGGAAAACTAACTATTTTCCTGTGATCTCCATGTCAGCGCCTCATGTCCTATCGTCTCTTAATTCCTATTCTATGCGTAGGCGCCCACTCGTCTGTCCTTACACACCAGTCTTCTCTTATCTTAGGGCTTCCGTGCCAGTCATTCAAAACTGCTTTCCAGAGCGCGCCCCTCTGCGGCGTGGGGGCGAAAAACAAACAACAAATCTCTCTCCCCCGCTGTATAGTAACGGGCCTTGTTGTTTTTTTTCAGCCTTCGTGCTGCGCGCACTTGAAAGTTCTGTTCGTCTCCATTCGAAGATTGGCCTGCAGGCCTTGGATTCCGAGGAGCCTAGTACTTGCTCCCCCCGCCCTCCCAAACGCGGCCATACCTCCGTTCGCTTCACCCCAGCAGTAGCTCGATCCCAACGCTCTACGCAGCCTTGGGCTCCCAGTCCGCCTCCCCCAAAGTTAAAGTCTTACAGAGCCGGCCCCTGCAGCCGTGGGATGATGGGACTGCGGAGTTGGCATCCCCTCTCTCCTACATCACACACTCTGCATGCCGCCACGAGAACCCGGATGGCAGCACGAGAGACCGCAATGCTTAAGCCTCTGTTTTCTAAACTATTCCTTACCTCTCTCAACACTGCTCAGTCATGCCACTATCATCAAGAGGTGAAATGCCAAAACTTGACTTGGATATTACCTCGGGACTCTAATTCTATCTAACAGCATCTCTCTTCATAATATCCCTGTTGCACCCCCCCGACCCCAGCTGATCCCTGCTCATCCCGCTGTGCCTCTGTGTAGCCAGTCTTCAGCATGCAGGAGGCGGTTCCGACGACCCGCTCGCACATAGCCCACTAGAGGATTCCTAGGGGCAAGCGAGGGGTGCGTGAACGAAGCGACTAATATTGAGAACTACTAAGGTACGTTAAAGCAGACGTGTTTCAAAAGGCCAACCCTGTTGTGCTCGCCTACCGCGGTGTCCACTAAATGGCTCGCAGAGTACTCCGCTTAGTGCCTGAGAACCATGCACCAGCACGAACAAGCGAAAACAATTTCAGTCGTAAATGAAATCCATCCCGAAGTTCCTTACTATTCCCCCTCCCTGGTTGGCCTCCCTCTGCTACTCCCTTTCGACAGTGGACAGCAGCCCACTAGTTATACCCCCACCTGAGCCCCCTGCTTCCTGACCAACCACCAGCTTCGCATCCCGATTGATAACGCAGTGTGTAACCCTAGGGCTGTCTACTTGCTCATTTTTTTTCCAATATGGGTCCTGTTACAACTAGCTGTTTTGTTTTTGTACAAGACATCACCTGACTAAACTGCACACTCCTGAAAGTCGACAACCTACACGAGAGAGCACCTGGGAACATCCCTGAATACAATGCACGCGTCTGGACACTAGCTGAAAGTAAATGGACAAAGCTCTATATGACTCTTCTTAAGGATCCCCCCCTTTCTCTCTCTTTCCATTTCACCTAAATGAACACAATAATCTAACTGTGTACGTCGGCCCTGAAGCAAGGCATATGCCATCTCTCCATGATACCATCCTAAAGTAAAACCCCACTTTGAAGTTTTTTCGTGGACACACCGTGACAAGGACCATGTACGGCCCGATATAACCACATTAGACTCTGGTAACCCCCAGAATCACCTACCAAGAAAAACAACAAGTTTTTGGTGTATTTTTGGTACTCACTCTTGAAATCCGCCCCCCAGAGACGACAGGGCATAACACATTAATTCGAGCGCCAGCGTGCATTTACGATTTGGCAACTAACCCCTTGGCAGACTGCCCAGCCCTGCACCGTTTTAGAGTGATCCAGTGAAATTGCATACCTCGTGTCCTCACCCCCAATGTATGTCCTCACCGACTGCCAAACTCGTTCCGTGTTTAACCCCTCATGACTTTTCAAGCTTCATGATTGGTCGACTTCAAACATAGATGGTCTTATCTTCACTGTAACTAGCCTACTGTCAATGGCCGGTGCAGTTTAGATTACACCAAGAATTTAACGCTTTTCTGCCCCAACACAATATGTTCACCTGTCTGGGAATTGTCTTCTTGTTTTACACTCATGCTCCCAACTCAATGTGCCTACGCCCTATTTGTCCTCCTAGCCCCCCCCCCCGACACACGCCAATCCCTGACCAAGCTCTTTCTTTTCAAAGAGCCTGTGGTTGTGCCCTGCTCCACCGTCTAGGTGTTTCGCCAGGGTCACCGCACGCCTCCTTGAACGGAAGCTAGCCCGCAGTGACAGCACTTCCCCCACACACCAGCTTGCCGCCTCCCTCTCTGCTGTGTCTGTTCGGCACCCTCAGGAAAACAAGTCTGCCAACACACACGATACACATACCACTCTCTAAATAGCACTCAAACACCTAAACCCGGTCTGCTAACACCTAACACTGGTTGCTTGCCGCGCCCCTTTGGAACCCTCTAAGACTACCCCCAGTCTACTCACCGGTTCCTCATAAAACTGCATGAAACAATAGTCCTCACCAGGAGTCTGCCCTCACTTCCTCCATACACTCAATCTGTCCAGACAGTCGCCTGATGCTTATCCGAAAACCAGCAACATCTCTGCCAGCTCCCGATCCGTGAACCACACCTAGCTCAACGGCAACTGGAAAGTCTCACCATCACTCCCACCACAGCAGCAAGCGCATTGAGACACCATCGCATTGTAAGTCTCAAGCTCATCACATTTTCCTTTAATCTTAACCGCGCTTAACCACGTAGCCGGCGGCAGTCTACACCCCACACACTTCCAGCCGACAAACAAACTCTTTCCTAGTACAAAATCCGGTTCTTCCACTTCACAAGAGTCACGCTCTACCCCTCTTTTTTCTGTCCTAAAGCAACACAGCAAAAAACCCCTGTGAACGTGCAGCAACCACCCCAGTCCACTTCGATGGCAACCAGCAACACCTTCAAGTGGAACACAAACTATCCCACAATACTTTAAGTAAAAGTAACTCAATCATTTAATCCACATAAGCAACAACGAATGCTGTAGTACAATGTACGACCTTATGACAATACAACAATCCTTGATCAACTGTATCCCACGGTATACCAACACCATCCCATCATATTATTTACTCGTACCCATCGTCCCTAGAATACACTGTTTAACCAAGGTTCTACATACTCCCTAATCCCAAAAACATAGGCATCGCTCGCTCATCCGACAGTAAACCAGGGTACAGCAGAATAGTACGCCCCTCCCAACACACGGAATGCCGTGTGAACCCCGTGTCCTGTTTGTTTCTTAAGAATAATCCAAGGGCATCCCACCAGGGTGAGGCTACACATATTACTCCCGATCCATCCGACTGTATACCTGACGGTGATATAACCTTCCACCCTCATAGTAAAGACACCACCTAGGACTCCCAGTGTATCCACCATGGTCGTATCGGTACCGGAGCTGTTCTTACGTTCTTCGGGATCATCTTATCTCGCTTCTGCCTTTTCATCTTTTCCTGACGTCTGTCTCACCTGCAAACCACGATTTTTACCCTCACTTCTGGTTCCATCCCTCATCTCCTGTCCTATAGGCTCTTTCTCAGTTTCAGTTGTTTCATGCGTTGCTGTCTTAAAGCTTTATTTTTTCTTCAGTGGGCTCGTTTAATTTTTCTTCTCTGATTGGCTCAGTGTCTCTCCCCCCCCCAGGTCATCCATATCCATCATGGTAATGTCAGTCATACTATACCCAGCTTTATTATTTTATCTTTTCTTCTCTGACAGTTGTGTCATGTCGAGTATCAAACCTCCTCCAATGTCTTCATTCTTCCTGAAATCGACATCTCCTCAAGACTTTCAGCATCTTTCCTGGAATATTCACTGTCTACTCTTGAAGTGCTGCTTTCAGGATTCGTTCGGAATTCACCGTCGGCCTCGCCCCCCCTGTCTTTTTTTACCGCTTCTTCCTCCTAAGCGTACTTCGTAACTCAGTGTTGGCTATCATACAGACACTGGTCTCTAAGATATCTTCTGTCCTGTCTCGGATTCTTGATGGGCTCCACTCGTCCGTTCTCCTGGTTTCACCGGAAACACACTGGTACAAGTTTTGGCATTTCTCTTGACTTCACCCACATACCAGCCCCAGCGATCCGCCAGCTTGTGCTTTCCTCTTCGTCTAGCTTCACGTACAGACTCTGCTCCAGGATAACGATGGGATTCAGTGAATTTCTGATCAGTCTATTCTGGTTGTTCTTTGTCTGTTTGCGATGTGATGATCGTAGGTCTCTGCGAGTTGTCATGCAGCTTGCAATCTTTCCTCATCGTCTGACACGTTCCTCCAGTAGTTTCAGGTAGTCGCCTCTCTCTGAATGCTCCAACTTGAGAACCTCCTGAAGAACAAGTTATACCGGTATACTCTTCAGACACCAAACATTGAGAACAGTACCAGAAAGTATCCAGTTGACTTCATCAGAGTGCAAATGCGTAGAATGTACAAGATCGCCTCACATATGCGTCGATCAACTTTGCTCTTCACTTTGGATCAGTGTATCAGCCAACTGTTCAACACACTTCATAAACCTCATCTCTCAGCGTTGTGGTTCCCTGAGGATCGTACGGCCTTCCTCGGAGATTATAACAGTACATAGCCCAAGATGTTCAACGCATATTCAGAGTGACAGCCAGGGTCAAATCAATAATCCATCACCGTGGTTTAGAGGGTGCAACAGGTCAGCCACCTCGAAGTAAATGTCAGTCTGGCTTTCTCATAGCCGACTCGTTCTTAGAGGTTAAAGACGCAGTGCGCGTAGAGAGAGAGAGAGTGAAAGACGCAGGTCCGGCACCAGGGTAGCCACGTCTGGTGAATAGGCAGGGTTTCATAGCTGCAGGCAGATACAGTTGTTGCAGCCAGCACGACCATGGACTCTGGGACAAGAAGTAGTCATCAGCCCTGGAGTCCTGAGGATGGTCCTTAATGCTCAGGTACTCTGAGAATGAGAGAAAGAAAACTTACGCAGGGCATCACGTCTAAATTCACACAGAACATCCGGATAAGACAGACAACCTACCCAGATATCTACAGACTTGCTCCTACCCGCCACAACTACCTGACTCACAAACTATCCCTAGCCAGGCTCAAGACACCTTACCTGGACCCCGCTGACGTTACCATCGGCCCAGCCCGTCCCGCCCCCCCGCCTCCCCCTCGACCCCACAGGCCCCACGGCAGGGTCCAACCCACCTCACCCACACCCTTTGCCCAACGCACGCCCAACACCACTCCAAACCCGGATCTTTGTCACCCATACACCTCCTACTACCCCCCCCCGCCTCGAGACAAGGCGAGTATCCGCCGCACGATGAATCTCCCACCATCACAAAACCGAGGGATGGGTCCACCCGCGACAGCGAAGAACTCACATAGTGAACTCCCCACGGTCTGCACCTCAAGGGACGGCATGGCAAAGAGCCACCCAGACAGCAATGTGACTCAGCTCCCGTCAATACGGGTTAGAGGCAGAGATCCCCAGCGAGCACGAGGAACCGGTCCAAGCAGAGACAGCAAGCTTAGTGAGCTATATTTGTTTTTCATACAACCTCGGTTTAAGGACTGCACTTTTCTTTTAAATTTTCTGGACTAAATGAACATCCCCCAAATCTAACTGCCCTTTACTTCAGCCCGCCTGAAGCAAGGATATGCCAAGCTTATTCTTCCGTACCATTCTTGAAGAAAACACTATATGAAGTTTGGTGGGAAATGTGAAGCTCAATGGTAGGCCAGAATATAAACACAATAGACTTGAGTAAGATAAACAATAAAAAACAAACACGTTCTTTGTATTCTTTCTGACATCATCCTTTGAAATGCACAGAGACACGGCATTCAATTGCTACTTCTTCCACGCCAGCACGTGCAATTTAGATTCTGAGCCATCTAGACTGGCCCCAGAGCTGTATGTGCAAGTTTTAAATGGAGATCCTAATGATACCATTCACATTTCTGTTCAAAATGTCTGTATCAGACTGACTGCCCAATATCCCTGCAATTTGTTTTACTTATCAACTTCTTCATGTTCAAAAATTGTGTGCACTTCTCCTCAACACAACTCAGCATGCGTATTCTTTCGACTGTCCAGCTACCGTATGCACGTGTACAGATTGATTAGACAGGAAGTTATTAAGAACTTTCAACTCTGCTGCCAATATCAGATTAATGTCTACGCCCTCGGACAAATGTTCCCCCCCCTCTCGTTACTCTACCCAACTCATCATGCTAATCCGCATTAGCCACTACGCGTCCTTGCTCCAACCGTCCCCCCGTGAGGGACACCCGATTACAAGATGTTACTGACTGACTGTTGGAGAAAGCAGTTCGATGTATGCTGAGTCTGAGAGAATTGGCCCACAGCAGTGTGCAAAGCTGTTAACTCCAAGGCATAGGGTGGCTGACTTTGAAGTATCCTCAAATAAAAATTAGTAATATTTTGTGGTTACTGACACGTGATTCCACTGTGATTACTATTCATAGTTCTTGATGTCTTCTCTATATGCATTCTAACATGGAGACAATTTAGTACACCCCCATTAACAGAAAACCCTGAAGTGTGCTAGGTGTGCAAACTTTTTGACGGTTCACTGTAACCTGTTCATCGGCCATTGCTGCTGTTCTGACCTCGCGGAACTTTGCATCCGTTACAGTAATCAAGATGCCCCGCGCAGTTTGTCATGGACGGCCACTTTAGGCTATGATATTTAATTTAATGAGTCAGGGGTAATTGCATCGACGGGGATATGACTTCGTCTGGGGATGAACTGCGAACACGGCCAGATGGTGATCCTCTCTTCTTGGTACAATCACTCCTTCCCTAACCCTTCAATCGCTTCTAGCCATGAGTACATATCGGCTTGGTTGCATGCTTTCAAAAGCAGCACCCGGAGCTTTCAGTGAGGCTTTCTTTCAGCTTTCTCCAAGAGCGCATTCACACAGTATCTCCCCATCTAGATTCGAAGAGTTTCAGAAGGCTGAAGTACCTGTCGATTTTTTCCTGGGGCTTTCCTTCCTTTATGGCTCGAAGAACCTGTAAACCTACACCGGAAGTTGATTTCAAGGGCTAACTCATTGAGTAGATTTTTTGAAATATCTATCAATCCCACAGAATCAAGAGAAAAGAACGCACCCTCCCCCGAAACAGCCACCACCAGTGGCTCTGCGTCTCAGCCATTGTTTTGCCATCCTCCATGGGCACTTAGCCCCTATGCTGTATCCAACATAGTCTGCCTGACCGTTCGCCAAGAATTTCACACTTCTGTCCAGACACTTCAGTCCTTCTTTCAAGCGATCTCACCACATTTGAGAAGCCTCTCTTCGTGTTCTCACCTAGTGTCCTTCCGAACACTCATACGTCTAATACTTAAGTACACTCCCCTGACTTTGAGCAGGTTCATGTCTCCAACGGTGCTTCCATAAACATTGAACACACGTTGTTGGTTCAGTCCTTAATGCTCAAAACGAAGTAGACTCCAGCCGGAGATAATGAAACGCATTACTTTTGTCATGTCCACTCATTGGGAATTTGTATACATACACTTCTGGATCAACCCGACTAGACACCATTTGACATTTTCATGTCAACACTGGTCAGGGCATCTTCAGTTTTGTGGAACGGTGTACTTGCGTCCAGCGAACTGTCACCGTCTGTTGACGCCCGTCTCTGTAGTCCACACACACATCCGTAGCCTTTCCGTTCTGTCCCCCTTCCCTCACTCACCTCACCTTGCGAACATCAGCGCGGGCCTCTTGGACTGCAGAGATTGATTTCAGTTTTTCAGGTTCTTCAGCATTTTCCTTTATCTTCAATCGCTGGGGAAGCGTCGAGGACCCCCTCCTCCTTAACGTCGTCTCGTCATCAGTGACTCGGAATCGGTACTGCCGCGCACGTACTCCCTTTGGCAACCAACCAACGTCACAAACTCATGAGTGAGAAAAGTACATTCTCTCGTCCATCTTTGTCAGACTTTAACCTCCTGGATAGAATTCTATTCTTCAAGATACAGGGTGAGTCACGAGAGTTAAATGAAAGAAGTAGTCAGCTTTCTCAAGTATTTGTGCATTACTCCCTCAGAGGCAGCAGGAACAGGAGCTACATCTACAAAGAAATCAGGTAGCACATGGGCATGCCACATTTTAAGGTTATTCCTCCCCCCATGACGATACACTTTCTGACATACGTATGTTTCACGTCTTCCTACGACTGACACCGGCGATAGCCACGCTCTGCAATGTCAGTCTCACACAGCAAGTTCTATGCCGAAACGCGGAATCTCTCCTGGACACTGGGATTCTTTCTCGGACCTCAGTCCTACCAAAATGGTACCTGAGCACAGGTGATTGCTAAGGAAGCCCTTCTTGAGTCTCCTATTTCCCGCGTGATCTAGGCAAACTCTCTGAGCTCCTATTCCGGTGACTCTATTCGGCTGCCACTGACGTCTACCCTTATCCTGGTGACTCCTACTTCGTGATCTTATTCCCGGCTTTCTATTTCGGACGTGGACTCTATGCGGTGACCTCTTGTAGTCTCACACAGGGGCAATCGTTACAGGTTGTCATGGCAACACCATTAAAGTTCCTCTTTTCTCTGGTCATCCAACTATCAGCTGGCGGATCTCTTTCACTTTTCAGGGTGCTCCTGAGTGGCGCAGGGTCTATAGGCGCCTTCATCTCAGTGCAAGGCTACCCTACACGCACCCTCGGTTCATTCCGATTCCAGACTGCTAAATACCCACACGACAGCCCCGACACTGGACCCGAGCTCCCCCAGTAGGCGGCCCGCACAACTTCCGGGCCACCAGCTGTCTCCGGGCTTAGGGTTTGGCCGGCGGTAGCGCTGTCATTCGCTCAATCAGAATTTGTTCTTTCCCGCACTCCCTTTTCGTCTAAATAACAGCTTTAAAAATAAACACGCCCTAAAATTCGAAATCCTCTATAAGACCCTCCTGTTGATTAGCAAGACTGGACCTCCTTCAAACTCAGGAACTGTCGTCCTCGAGCCGAAACGCCTTCACGACTCCTTCTACTTCCCAGGCCATCAGCCCTTCTCCCACAGAAGAAGTGTTTGTTACAACTAGGATACGAGACTTCAAGGCGTAGGGATTGGTAACGAACACAAGCTGCTTCTATGTCTCCACTACACCTCTAACTTATCGACCTCGCTGAAACTTAACAACAAATACCATTCATAGGGGTGAGGTGGTATCTCGTCTTAGATACCAGGCTCCAAGCTCGTTCCAACCCTGGATTTACATGGCGTTCAGCTACGTTGTAAAAGGATTCGTAGGGGTGATCTGAGACGCCGCTATTCCCTAGTAAGAGCTTTAGCACAGATGCCTCAACTGTACAGAAACAACTAAGTTGTTAGGGTCACCCTAAGCCTGGTAAGGTCACAGTACGTATACCCTTTGTGCTTCTTCACCGTTTCTTGTTGACTTGATTAATTGACACTTAATCTTCACCGCGACGCTCCAGGACGCCGACTCTTACTCGGTTCCCACTGTAGTTTCCCTATTCACGTTTCTGGCTGATCGAAGACGCTTGTTGACTTTTCCTCAGAGTTTCTTCACTCCTCACAGTCTTGTCTTCGAAGTGTCATCCCTCCCCTCCCAATGTTATACGAGAAGATGCCACGGGCCCTCCGGCCCTACTTATATCCTTAGTGGGACCTTTAATGAGATCAGACCGTTCTTCACCCCCCTTCCTATCTGAATGGCCGACGTCCTGTCTTCTCGAGTGAGCAGTGTCGTTCAGGCTCTACCTTGTCACCATCCTGTCACTGTAACAAAGACATAGTGCTTTTTACCCAGAAGCATACGATAGCCAGTGATTCACCCCAAGCCTTCCCAAAAGGTTTGACATGACTGAGGCTCCTCTATCAGAACTTGGCTCTCGAAGGAAACTCTGTGTCACACATACTGCGATGCTTTCTATATCTGATGCCTACACGCCTCTTCTTCTGACACCGGATGGATGAGTAGAGGAAGGTGTGTTGCAATTTTAACTGTAAATACGGTAACCCCTCTGAAATTCTCCCGCCTCGATCACCCAGCCAAACCACCCCCTAGTTGAATTAGGCTGCGGTTCCCCACAAGACACTCCATTAACCCCCTACCCCCAGCCCATCACTGCTAGCCGTCGCCGTCACTAACCGACCCCCCGGCCCCCTCGCGCTTCGGGGACGCATACAACTCATCTTCTCTGATGTTCCTCGCACTGTCTTACAACTGATCTGACATATCATCTACTTTAGGACATTATGAACTGCGACATGCTCTAATCTGTCATCAGGACTCCTTTTACAAGACTGTGTCGACTCTCCGTGCATCTCAATCAATTCAATTAAATACGCGCCACAGAACCGAACTCTCCGAAAGCCCACCTGAAAAACCCAATAACGCTATTCGGACCATCATTCTAACGCGAATACCCATCGACTGGCATTTCTGATGAATGTCAGTGATCACCTGTGCAATTGCTTTTGTTATGAAATACCACAAACTGACCAACAGCAAAACCTGTGTTAATTCTTTAACAATGACATTTTAGACAGTTTGAAAGACGAACGATTCTACATAACATGACTCGTGCGTACTCCATTATATTGACAGAGTAAGTTCTGCATCCTCAATATTTTTATATTAAACTTTGTGTCGATTGCTCGATCAAGCCATCTGCCCCTGACGAACAATAATGGAACCAGTGGAGGGACAATCCCTGGTTTCTCAGTAACCTGGCAGAGATTAAGTAGAAACGAGAAATATCTATTGGGCTCAAGCTAGACTACAATGCTCCCCTGTTGACTGGGCCTCCCTTCGACGCGCTAAGAAACAATGCACATGATTGTCAGGAAGCCAAATCAATTACCTATTTAAATGCAGTCACGAGAAACCTAAACAACTACCCCAAGTCTGGAAGCTAATCAATCAGTGTCATGTTCTAATGGATCTCTCGGCCTTCCTGACCATTTAAATGATGGTACTTCCTAATGATGAAGGATTACAAGCCAATTTGTGTAGGGGTTGTTAACATCCTTCATATCTGCCTTGGTCTCACTTTTTTGATTAAATGGTAGGCCAGGCCTCAATCGCCTCCAGCTGGGCCAGCTCTACAGTCAATCTAAGATATAGGCCTCATGTGAACCATTTTAACTTACTAAGCCTGTTTACTGTGAGGTCATAAAGCACTAAAGGCAATAGACACTAAAGGTCTGCAGGTCACGTACAACCTGGACCCTACCTTTTAAGATCAGCAGCTGGAACTATTACTGCGACCCCTGTGGCTCACATTTTCAGACTTGAGTCTCTTGACAATTCACTCCAGCATTTGGAAATAGCTTATGTCCTCACGCCCCCCCCGCTGCTCAAAGGGAGGAGCACCCTCAGTGAGTGCTATGACTAAAACGATCGCGCTTCATCTCTACAATTCCTATCCCTGGGCAAAGTCTAAATCCCTAGTAAGAACTACGTGAAGAAAAAGATGTTACTCACGAGACCTGAGTCTGGGTTCAGGTCTCTGGCTTTAGATCGCGCGGCACAGCACCCAACTTGCGAGTATGCGTGGCAAATCGAACCATATAATCCACTTGACAAAAAGCAACATTATGCGCCCTCCCTGTTTGTGAGACTTGATACATACAAGGCCTTTGATTCAGGTTGACAATCGAAATTCGTTGTGCTAGACCTAGTACCCCCTGCAGCCTTCAGATGACGAGGGCAGTCTAAAATACCTGGTTTCCGGCCAATACTTTTTCTCGACAGCAACACGTATCACTCTGTACATCATACTACAGTCTTCAAAAGTTTAGGCTTACGAATGAATATCAGCAGGTGGCCGGCGGCCAGCGGTTCAATAGTTTTAGCTACCTGTGTTTGTTCTCAATTTTATTAATGATTTGGGAATGGGATGCAACAGCAAGTTACATTACATTTACGTCATTACTTAGCACGACCTCTATCCCAGCGACTTACAATTGGTCGCACTTCACCTTATGAATCCAGTGGAACAAACCATTTACATAGTGGCACTAACTCTTTTAAGGGGGGGTTAGAAGGATTACTTTCTATATCTATCCTCCCCAGGAGTCACTTCCTTAAAGAGGTGGGTTTCAGGTGTCTCCGGAGGCTGGCTGATTGACTCCGCTCGCACCTGCTGCCGTCGTGAGCCCGAGTCTTGTTCCAGACGCCATTGGGTCCGCCCAGGCAGCGCAACCAGTTTTGACTGGCGCTCGAGCGGTGATCCCGTAATCCTCTCAGACGGTAGGGCAGCGCCCGAGCAGGCCCCAGCCAGGCTCGGAACTCGACCCCGCAGTGCCCCCGTCTCGTTCTCGCCCCCGTGTACCGCGGCCCCCTGATCAGCGCCCTCCGCACCGCCGATCACCGCAGCCCCCCGTTGCCCGCCGCCCCCCCCCCCCCCCCCCCCCCCCCCCCCCCCCCCCCCCCTCCCCCCCCCGCCCCCCGCCCCCCCCCCCCCCCCCCCCGCCCCCCCCGCCACCCCCCCTGTTACTCCCGCCCCCCCATAACCCCCCCCCCTCCCCCCCCCCTCCGCCCCGCCCCCCCCCCGCCCCTCCCCCCCCCCGCCGCCCCCGCCCGCTGTTGGTAGGCTCCCTGCCTGTGCCATAAACCCCTACAACTCATCCAGAACGCCGCAGCCCGTCTGTGTTCCAAGCTTCCAAGTTCTCACGTCACCCCGCTCCGCGCTCCCCACTGGCTTCCAGTTGAAGCTCGCATCCGCTCAAGACCATGTGCTTGCCTACGGAGCGTGGAGGGGAACGGCACTCCGTACCTTCAGGCTCTGATCAGGCCCTACACCCAAACAAGGGCACTGCGTTCATCCACCTCTGGCTGCTCGCCTCCCTACCTTGGGAAGTAAAGTTCCCCGCTAGCCAGTCAAATGTTCGCTTGCTCTGGCACCCCAATGGTGGAACAAACTCCCTCACGACGCCAGGTCAGCGGAGTCAATCACCACCTTCCGGAGAACACCTGAAACCCACCTCTTTAAGGAATAGCTAGGATAGATAAAGTAATTCTTCTAACCCCCCCCCCTTAAAAGATTAGATGCACTATTGTAAAGTGGTTGTTCCACTGGATATCATAAGGTGAATGCACAATTTGTAAAGTCCTCTGGATCAAGAGGCGTCTGCCTAAATGAC
>NC_036855.1:4592683-4603125 GCF_002910315.2 Salvelinus sp. IW2-2015
CTCAACTAACATCAAGCGGTGACCCGTTCCTTAGTTCATGCTCTACACATTCGCAAGAGTACGACCCACCGCCTCACAACAGAGAATGGCGCAGGTCCTAATCCAGGCACTGCATGCATCTCCGTCTGGTATTACTGCAAACTCCGCTGTTGGCTAGGCTCCCTGCCTGTGCCATAAACCCCTACAACTCATCCAGAACGCCGAGCCCGTCTGGTGTTCCAACCTCCAAGTGTCTTCACGTCCACCCCGCTCCTGCCGCTCCCTCCACGGCTTCCAGTTGAAGCTCGCATCCGCTCAAGACCATGTGCTTGCCTACGGAGTCTGTAGGGAAAGGCGGACCTCCGTACCTTCAGGCTCTGATCAGGCCCTACACCCAAACAAGGGCACTGCGTTCATCCACCTCTGGCCTGCTCGCCTCCCTACCTCCTGAGGAAGTAACATTCTCACCAGAATCAAAACCCAGAGGCGGGAGGGATTTCGGACCGCCTTCTTCAATCTTATAATTGATCGACAAACTCGGCATGTTATGCGAATAGAATATACTTCCCACGAACAATCATCCGGAAATACCCCAAAACTCATTAGCACAAATCATACCTAAACATGAGACCATCACTAAAAAACCAGAAGTAATACCATACACTCTCGCAAACCTGGTTACCCTTAAAAACCAAACAAACCAGACAACACAAACCTTAAAACTTCAAAGGGATGGAAACTGTTCAGGCGCATCCTACCCGAGTCTCCATTCACGTAATCAGCATGCGTCTGGCCAAGCCACCGGTCAAACGGCAAAAAAACAAAACAGCAAAATAAAGGACATTTCGGTAAAACTAAACCACAACAACAGAATACTTAAAGGTTACACCCGTCAAATGAAGACAGAACAAAAACGGGATGGAAAGTAGGAACTCAAAAACAACAACACAAAAAAATAAAATCACTTCCCAAGCCAGCCCGCAAACCGCTATATCCTCTCTGCGTAAGCAAAGAAGTAGCAGCGTAAGGGCGCGTCAATCCCGCAAGCAAAGCGTGCTTAAACGTTACTGTATTAGCAAGGGCTTGCACCTCAACGATAAACAGGGAATCCTAGCAAGCCTCGGGTAAATCCCGATTCTTTTCCGTGTATACCATGGAATGCGACCTTTATACTCTTAAAAGAAAAAAATTCTTTTTTGTTTTTGGTCTGTCATTAATGTGGTTGTTGAGACGCGCCTCTGGTCAATCTAATTTTCCTCCCTTATTCGATCTTCTCCCCTCCCTCCCTCTCTGACCACATCTCCTCTCTGTCCCCTCTCTCTCATGGTCCATCTTTCCCTGATTTTGCTATGTCTCTACTCTCCCTCTCTAACCTCTATCCCTTCCCTATACATGTTATGATAGGAACAACTGCTGATTATAAGCTCTCGGTTTTAAAAACTCATCATAAATCTGCACCCCCTCCGCCTCACCCACCTCCCCGCGCCCTGCCCCACTCCCTCTCGTAATTCTCTCGCCCCTGCCTTTTTCTCCCCACAGATCCAACATGCTCTAAAGACCAACTTTAGTCAAAGCAGCAAACTAGACAAGTTAACACTGGACAAACCCACCAATAACGAAAATGGGTATAAAGAACATGAAAAAAAATTTCATTGGTGTACTAAATAAACACAGGTTTACATAATTTCTACCCATATATTAGTTCTTCCAAAAAACCTCCTCCTATACCCAACAAACTACCCAAAACCCAAAAAAAAACCTGAAGCTCCATCATCTTGAACCGCAATCGCCTTGCATCCTTCAACTAAATTATAAAAGTCTGCGTTTTCAACTCAAACTTATAAGCACAAGCAAACGTCATGCCCTCGCTCTTCGCTCTCTCTCAAATATTTTATTTTTCCCCTCTTCCCGAAAAGCATCTGCCAATTAGGATTTTTTTAGATATTTGCAGGCAGCTGTTATACTAGATCAGCCCTGATGTCTTAACCACAGGAGCCTGCATTAGGCCAAACCTTGAGGAGAAAACCCCTCCAGAGATTCTATTCAACGACATCCCAAAGCAAATACTCGCTCCTAACCCACACACATACATACACAATGACACACAAGCATAACAGAAGCCCCCTCACTCCTTAACCACATCAACACACACACGAGCCACCCAACCCACAGCCACAGCACACACACACACACACACACACATCACACACACACTACCCACACCCACACATACAAACAAACACACACACACACACAAAACACACCACACCACCACACACACACCCACACTTAGAATCACATTACAAACAGGGACAAACAATAGATACAACTACTTTCAAAAAACAGTACACAACAATCAGAAAAAATCACATAAATCCCAAACAGACTCGATTAAAGACAGTAATAAAAACATCCCTTCAATACAGGAGCAATTAACTTCCTATATCACCCTCACTTCACACCCACAGAAAAACCAACCTCAAAATGTAACAAACAGAATGTACATCCACATCACACACCAATCAAAAACCTCCACCTCCCCCTCGCCTCTTCCCCTCCTCTCATTCCTCCCTTTCCACCACACAGCCCCTAGAACCAGGTAGTGATTCCTCGCATTACACACCCCTTATGATACAATTAATTTGCTGGCATTAAAACAAGATTAGCGACGAAGACCTCCTTGGATGATTGGCTCTGCCCTACTTTGCGCCTTTGAACTCTTCGTTAGTCTCACACGCAACCTTCTGGAGTAGTGTTTCTCGACATGGAGGACTTTCGCTCTCCTCTTACCGGGCTAACTTAGCTCCTGGGTCGCCCTCTAAATAAGATGATGAAAGTTAAAGAGTAAAAACAGGTCAAAAAATTCAAGGAACCTGAGCAACAGCTAGCAGCTTTCTGGCATCCTTGGACAAAGTGTGACCTGCGATCATGATGCAAAGCCATTTCCGAAGTCGGCCGTCCACGGCACACTCAGTTTGTGGCTTTAAGGAGCAAGGCATGATCAAAGGAGCGACGAAACATTGACGCGAATGATGAAAAACCGTGCCAGGGTACGTATAATCTGTAACAACAGAACCAGGCATTTGGAAAAAAAGAGAGAAAACATGAAGCAGCGAGAAGAAGAAAGAGTGAGGGCAGTAGAAAAGAAGCGAGTGTTAAGAAGAAGGAGGAGGGGCAGAAAAAGAGAGAAGAAGAAGTGTTGTGTGAGGTGAAGCGGCATCTAAAAGCCTTGATTAAGAAAGGATGCCATGAAGAAGACATCAGTGAGTGTTGCACTAACGTAAAACCAGAGAGAGAACAAGAAGGATAACGGGAACAAGTACGTATATAACACAAAGGAAAAAGGTGAACAAGCGTCCTCCACGGATTGTTGATGAGAAATCAGAAATAGAGAAGAGAGACGAAGAAGAAGGAGGGCATTATGTGAAAAGAGCGAAAAGAGAAGAAACACAAGGATGGTGGGGGATCTAAAGAAGAAATGAAGAAAAAGAAAAGAGACAAAGCAAAAGAGAGCAACATAGAAAGAGAAAGAAACATAAGAAAACAGAACTCAAGCAAGACAAGAAAAAGGATCAAAAGAGAAAGTTCTATGATAGATGAAAGGACACACAATGAAGAAAGGTGAGGTGAAGCATAGAGAATCACACAGGGGGGGTTGTGAGTTCTTGGTGGAGAAGAAGATAAAGGCGATGGTGCATGAGAGAAGGAGAGAGAAAAGCAAAGGGCGTCTATTGGAGTAAAGAAAGGAGGAAAAAAAGCGGAGATACAATTAGAATAAGGAAGAGAAGAAAAAGATCTTTGTGAGGGCAAGTTATAAAACAAAGAGAAAATGAAAGGGTCATAGAGAAATGAAGAGAGAAGAAAGAGGGCAATAGAAAGAAGAGAAAAGGGAATGGAAAGTGGTCTAAAAACCTAAATTAGAAAGATAGGAGAAAAAAAAGAGTTAGATGGGCCTAGTCAATAAAAACACACAAAGAGAGAAGAAGAAGGTATATGCGCATTCAATTAATAGTAGGAGAAAAACAAAAATACGAGAATAAAATTAAAAGAGGTTAGGTCCCCGATAGAGAACACACGTAAGAAAGCCTCCCAAGAGAAAAGAAAAATGGCAGGGGTAACAACAGAGAAACAATAGAAAGAAAAAGAAGCGCCGGGGCAACCGAAACGGAGGAGAAAACAGAAGGGAGCGTGTCACCAATAACACGAAAGGATGGAGAAGAAGAAAGAGGCAGCTCAAAGCCAATGACACCATATCTGAGAAAGGAGAGAACGAGAAGAAGATAGAGCCGGAGGATAGCATAGACGAAACGGAGAAGGTAAGAAGGACAGCCAGGATTGAGGAATAATGAGTGAAAAAGCAGGCACGCATGAGAAACGTCAGTTAGAGAAAAAATAAAATAAGAAACCTGAGGGAATAAAATCCTTGGTACATAGAGAAAAAGGCACCAGCACAAGGCACAGAATGTATAGAGTAGGAAGCAAAAAAAAGACAGAGAAAAAGAAGAGAAAAAGACTAGGGGGAACCAAAGTAGAGAAAAGAGGGGAAAGAAGAATGGTCTTATACGTATGAAAACCGTGAAGCCAGTAAAAGCAAGGAGTTGAAGAAAATGGTCTATAAAGAAAAGAAGATGTATAAGAGAAGACAAAAATAAAAAAGAATCAGGAGACCGAACAGTTAATAGGCCAATCCCTCAGAGAATGTGAGGTGAGTAAAGGCGAGAAAAAGGGAGAGAAACAGAGAGAGAGGAGAAGTAGAGAAACTTGGTACACGACTGCACCACAGCAAGTGGCCCAGTGGCAACAAACACGAGCCGCCGGCAGTGAAATGACTTCAAATCCAAACAGAACGACACACCACAAATAGTAGATATAAAGAGAGAGAGAGAGAGAGGAGATAAGACGAATGAGACGAAGTAACAGCCTAAGAACCCCAGAGCATATAAACTCCCCCGGAACGGTAGAGCATAAGAAAGCTAGAAAGAAGAGAGAGAAAAAAAGATGAAGACGGGAATGCAGTGAGATGAGAAGAGAAGAAAAGATGTGAGAGAAAGGAAGAGAGAGCAAGACAGAGAAGAGGAGAGCAGCGACAAGCGAGAAAGCTCAGTGCCACGTGCAAGAAACCATACCGACGGCCAAAGGAAGGAGAAACCGCCCCGAACAAGCTCAAAAAAGGAACGCACCAGAGCAGACTGCCCACTTCACTTCCAAGGTCGACGAAACGACTGAACACAACCCAAAAGGCAAAAGAAGGAATATAGGAAAGCACAGATCTACCGGGGTAATGTCACGACGAACAAAAAGGAGAGCCAAATAGCCTAGCGAGGCTAGCACCCAACAGGGCAGAATATAACACGGCAAGAAAGCAGCGGACTTCAACCACCCTGACTCCCTGGACAACAACGCACCGGCCGCTGCAAGCTCCCAACACACCCCCAGCACGCCAGAAAAACACGCGAAATCATTCAGACAGGAGAACCCCACTCAACCCACTCTGGATAGAAACTGAGAACGACAGGGTGTTGTCCAGGATCACGCCAAGGTTCTTAGCACTCTGGGAGGAGGACACAATGGAGTTGTCAACCGTGATGGCGAGATCATGGAATGGAACATCTATATGCAGATGATACAGTCATATATTCATGTGCTCCTTCTCTGGTCCAGACTGCTTTTCAGTCACTGCAGGCCTCCCTTTATGGTCTCAAACTGGTCTTGAATGTACAAAAAACTAAATTCATGACCTTAACCAGAGCTAGAACTCTGCCAGAGAACATTAGCACTGTCACATCTGGTGGCTTATCCATTGAAAAAGTGTCATCCTACAAATACCTAGGTATTTGGTTGGATGACAAGATGTCCTTTAAAGRTCATGTGGATAATCTTGTGACAAAGCTTAAATTTAAATTGGGTTTTTATTTTTGTAATAAGGCTTACTTCCCGCTTATTGCTAGAAAGAAGCTTGTTCAGGCCACGTTTCTCTCTGTAATTGATTATGGCGACTTGTTGTATATGCATGCAACCTCCATCCTATAGAGACTGGACTCTGTTAATCATGCATCTTTGCGCTTTATTACAAATGCCAAGTCACTCACCCACTATTGCACATTGTACCAAATGGTAGGTTGGACCTCACTTTATATGCGCAGAAAGATACATTTGTATGTCTTCACATCTACAAAGCCCTTTTGGGAAAACTCCCTCTTTACCTCTGTAGACTGGTCTCCTTCACCACCAGCAGTTACCTTACCCAGTCTGCTAGGTGGTTGCTACTAAATGTCCCCAAGACATTCACAGTATTAGGCAAGACTGCCTTATCGTCTTRTGCACCAGATGCATGGAATAATTTACAGTCGTGGCCAAGTTTTGAGAATGACACAAATATTAATTTACACAAAGTTTGCTACCTCAGTGTCTTTAGATATTTATAATTACAAGCATTTCATAAGTGTCAAAGGCTTTTATTGACAGTTACATGAAGTTGATGCAAAGAGTCAATATTTGCACTGTTGACCCTTCTTTTTCAAGACCTCTGCAATCCGCCCTGGCATGCTGTCAATTAACTTCTGGGCCACATCCTGACTGATGGCAGCCCATTCTTGCATAATCAATGCTTGAAGTGTGTCAGAATTTGTGGGGTTTTGTTTGTCCACCCRCATCTTGAGGATTGACCACAAGTTCTCAATGGGATTAAGGACTGGGGGTTTCCTGGCCATGGACCCAAAATATCGATGTTTTGTTTCCCGAGCCACTTAGTTATCACTTTTGCCTTATGGCAAGGTGCTCCATCATGGTGGAAAAGGCCTTGTTCGTCACCAAACTGTTCCTGGATGGTTGGGAGAAGTTGCTCTTGGAGGATGTGTTGGTACCATTCTTTATTCATGGCTGTGTTATTAGGCAAAATTGTGAGTGAGCCCACTCCCTTGGCTGAGAAGCAACCCCACACATGAATGGTCTCAGGATGCTTTACTTTGGCATTGACACCATAGGCGAAATAGTATCGCTCAACCTTGTCTTCTCCGGACAAGCTTTTTTCGCGATGCCCCGAACAATCGGGAAAGGGGGATTCATCAGAGAAAATGAACTTTTACCCCAGTCCTAAGCAGTCCATCCCTGTACCCTTTGTGCCAGATATTAGTTCCCTGATGTTTTTCATGGAGAGAAGTGGCTTCTTTGCTGCCCTTCTTGACACCAGGACATCCTCCAAAAGTCTTCGCCTCACTGTGCGTGCAGATGCACTCAGATGCACACCTGCCTGCTGCCATTCCTGAGCAAGCTCTGTACTGGTGGTGCCCCGATCCCGCAGCTGAATCAACTTTAGGAGACGGTCCTGGCGCTTGCTGGACTTTCTTGGGCGCCCTGAAGCCTTCTTCACAACAATTGAACTGCTCTCCTTGAAGTTCTTGATGATCCGATAAATGGTTGATTGAGGTGCAATCTTACTGGCAGCAATATCCTTGCCTGTGAAGCTCTTTTTGTGCAAAGCAATGATGACGGCACATGTTTCGTTGCAGGGAACCATGGTTGACAGAGGAAGAACAATGATTCCAAGCACCACCCTCCTTTTGAAGCTTCCAGTCTGTTATTCAAACTCAATCAGCATGACAGAGTGATCTCCAGCCTTGTCCTCGTCAACACTCACACCTGTGTTAACGAGAGAATCACTGACATGATGTCAGCTGGTCCTTTTGTGGCATGGCTGAAATGCAGTGGAAATGTTTTTGGGGGGATTCAGTTCATTTGCATGGCAAAGAGGGACTTTGCAATTAATTGCAATTCATCTGATCACTCTTCATAACATTCTGAAGTATATGCTAATTGCCATCATACAAACTGAGGCAGCAGACTTTGTGAAAATTAATATTTGTGTCATTCTCAAAACTTTTGGCCACGACTGTACAACCCATGCTTCATCTAGATATGTTAAGTGTCACTGAACGAATTTCAAAAATTGATGGAAGACTGTTACAGAGGAGTGTAAAGGCTTTTTTTTAGGCTGGATCATGTTGTATGTTTTAATTATGTAATGCATTGATTGTTGCTGCCTTCTTGGCCAGGTTTCCCTTGAAAAAGAGACTATGGGTCTCAATGGGCTTTTCCTGGTTAAATAAAATTCAGTTCTTCATCTGTTACTTCAGACACATTACTCTGTACAACAGTATTGTGTGAAGCTACCTTCTGCTCAGTGCACCAAGCTACAATCTCATCAACCTCCATGTTGATGAGATCAATTGAGCAGCGTGGATTAGAAAAACACAGCACTAACAACTAGCAATTTAGTACAGTGACTCAGTGTAGAAGCTTAGTGGTTAGTGTTAATATGTATGCCTAATACACAATATCATTCAAGGAAAACAAATCAAATAATATCCCAGACGAGCCCCCAAAATCTAACACTCTTACCAAAGGCTCAGATAAATCAATACAGTAGTATGGTGAAAAACACCTCTCAGTTCATAATAAACCTGGTATAACTTAACTCGCTAGGGAAAAACTAAAGAGACCAGGGTTCTTACCTACAGATAGAATGTTTATATAGAAATAATGAATTATGAATGATACAATCTGCAATACAAACACGATACAATACAATTTTAATAGCCTAAACCTAAACCCGGTTGCTAAACTGAAAATGGTCGTTGGAGCAGCTGGAGCTCAAAAAAACATTAGGCTAACCCCACAGTTAGTCACAGTTTCGTAGAACCCAACAKTTCCAAGGCCGTYGCCTACTTATAATCCAATTGGCAGAAAGTGCCCTGCATGCATCCGAAAAATGATGTCCAGCTTCAACAAAGGCCTCAAAGTCCCTCAGACCAAACCGTCCTCTCCAGCTCCCGATCCGACGAACCCAAGCTAGCTCCCAAAGCAACTGGAACCTTYGTCAAGCAGCATGCGAAATGAGACAACTCCTCTTTATTTAAGGTAAGTAAAGTAGGGTGCTGTTAAAACCAATTCGGGAAAACCTCTTTTAACTACACAACATGTTTTCCCACTTCCCAAGAGCATCTTTCACCCTTTTTTCTCTCCTAAGCATCAACGGAAAAACCCGTGAACCCTCTGCACACAACTCATAGTCCAACTTGATTGGCCCAAACGAACACACACCCTTCACGTGAACAGAAACGGTCCCTAACGTATTTAAAATAACAGTACATAAGAATTTAACCAACATAGGCCCAACAGCGAAGACTGAAGTAAAATGTTGCGCTTATGAAAATAAAACAAATATGATTAAATGTATACAAAGTATACAAAATATTGTAACGACCCTGGGTTTATAAGCTCGGATATCGACTCTGCCGCTCGATCATGCTTTTTGGGCACAGGTGATGGCGCGCTGAACTTCGRACTAGAAGGTTGAGGGTTCGGACCAGCTCCTTGCCTGTTTCATTACAATGTACATATTATTATTACGTAAACCATAGTTCTAAATACAGTTGAAGTCGGAAGTTTACATACACCTTAGCCAAACACATTTAAACTCAGTTTTTCACAATTCCTGACATTTAATCCGAGTACAAATTCCCTGTCTTAGGTCAGTTAGGATCACCACTTTATTTTAAGAATATGAAATGTCAGAATAGTAGTAGAGAGAATGATCAAGCTTTAACTTCCTGACTGATGTCTTGAGATGTTGCTTCAATATATCCATATAATTTCCATCCTCATGATGCATCTACTTTGTAAAGTGCACCAGTCCCTCCTTCAGCAAAGCACACCCACAACATGATGCTGCCACCCCGTGCTTCACGGTTAGGATGGTGTTCTTCGGCTTGCAAGCCTCCCTTTTTTTCCTCCAACATAACGATGGTCATGGTTCTATTTTGTTTCATCAGACCAGAGGACATTTCTCCAAAAGTACGATCTTTGTCCCATTTGCAGTTGCAAACCGTAGTCTGGCTTTTTTTATGGCGGTTTTGGAGCAGTGGCTTCTTCTTTGCTGAGCGGCCTTTCAGGTTATGTCGAAATAGGACTTGTTTTACTGTGGATATAGATATTTTGTACCTGATCTCCAGCATCTTCACAAGGTCCTTTGCTGTTGTTCTGGGATTGATTTGCACTTTTCGCACCAAAGTACGTTCACTCTAGGAGACAGAACGCGTCTCCTTCCTGAGCGGTATGACGGCTGTGTGGTCCATGGTGTTTATACTTGCGTACTATTGTTTGTACAGATGAACGTGTACCTCAGGCATTTGAAATTGCTCCAAGGATGAACCAGACTTGTGGAGGTCTACAATTTGTTTTCTGAGGTCTTGGCTGATTTATTTGGATTTCCATGATTTCAAGCAAAGAGGCACTGAGTTTGAAGGTAGGCCTTAAATACATCACAGTTACATCTCAAATTGACTCATTAGCCTATCAGAAGCTTCTAAAGCATGTCATAATTTCTGGAATTTTCCAAGCGTTTTAAAGGCACAATCAACTTAGTGTATGAATAATCTGTCTGTAAACAATTGTTAGGAAAAATG